>NC_133323.1:17913032-17922695 GCF_012295235.1 Primulina huaijiensis
TATATATAAATCAAAATTTGACTTTGCATGATATATACAACATAAGAATTTTAATTAAATAATGAAAATAAGAATATTAATGGGATTAGGATTATGAATCGTAATATGAGCTAGATTCCTGATGAGATCAGAATCAAAGCTTATAAATATTTAATTGAAGGTCATATGAAATAACACAAGTTTTACGCACATATTTTGGCCGAGAAAATTTTTTCCTTCTCTCCATTAAAAAATTCTGGCCACCCAATTTTCATGAGAAAAATTCACAATCACTTCCACGGCCAAATCGCTGTTGGATCTCTAGAATTCAGGCGATCCAGACTCAACACAAAATTGTTTAAGATCTCTAATGCGATATAAACAAAGAATCCAGTCTTCGATCGTGGGCCTGATTAGACAATCAAATGGGAGATCTGTTTGTAGGAAATTATAAGAAGTGTTATATCCGTTTAAAAATCGGAATAGTCAGAGCCGACATTAAATATGCAAAGATAAATATATCTAAACACCCTATAAATGTAAGAACATTTCGAACGTCGAAACTAAAAATTTTAAATTTCACTACACTTTAGGTGCGACAAAACGGTACTTCAACAATTTATTTATTTTAGGGAAAGGAAACATGTATTGAAAAATTGAAGGGTTCGTTTTGAGCAAAATGTCAACTTGTTAGGAGTGTGGCCAATGTACTTCCACCAAGGCTATTAAGTGCTCTAACACAGTTGAATTGTTATTTTTTATGATCGGTTTTATTCTTAGTCCAAATTATCTGATTGGAGCAATAACAATTATTGTCGCAACAATAATTTTTTGTTGGATTAAACATGATATTTAAAGTGTTATATCATTTAAGGGCATAGTTTGGTACACATGATAGGATAAACATGTGATATATAAAATAAGGATAAGTTAAGGATAAATAAGATGTAGGATATTATATTTAATGTTTGGTATGATTTTAATAAGAGTGATTAAAGTTATATATTAGATTGTAATGACAAAATTAACATTATCATAATAAATTTTATAATTTCAAAATATTTGCTTGAGTTCATATTTTTTATCTGTTCATGCGCCGACAGTGCTTGCATGATTTATTTATTTTTACCTAATTTTATATATTATATAATATGATAATTGAGCCATTGATTTTGTGAGTCAAGTCAAATATCAAATTTTAAGGTTAATCGAGTGATACTAATAATTTTATTGAGATTTATAAAAATCATTTATATAATTATCTCGAGTTTATTTATATAATTATCATTTATATAATATATATACAAATAAATAAAAATATTTATTTGATGGGGCGGTGAAACGAGAGAATGATAAGGTTTAAGATTTTTATATATCGATGACAATTAAGTCATATGTGGTGTTTTTATCGTTAAATTAAAATTATCACATATCATAAAATGGATATTTTATCTTTGTATAAAATTATTTAGCACGGGCTCATGGTATTATCATGGGCTTTCTAAAAAGATACCAAACGTAGGATAAACATGATTATTTATCAATCCCTATTTTATCCATTGTACC
Source organism: Primulina huaijiensis (assembly GCF_012295235.1). Classification (NCBI taxonomy): domain Eukaryota; kingdom Viridiplantae; phylum Streptophyta; class Magnoliopsida; order Lamiales; family Gesneriaceae; genus Primulina; species Primulina huaijiensis. The sequence continues at coordinate 17,914,578 of NC_133323.1, forward strand.
AAACTATACCTAAGAATTTTTAGTTGGATAGTTGACACAAATTCTAATTTTTTATTAAACAAAAAGAAAATCGAATCCTACTATTTATATCAAAGACAAGTCAAGAGTTAGCTTATCATTTAAAACAAGTCAAGAGTTCGATTATTGTAAATTGAGTGTTGGTGTAATTAACAGGAAGAAAATTCTTGGATTATAACCTCTCTGAGTTTGTGTACACGACAAAAACTCGATTCTATATTGCTCCTAATAAATTTTATCCGCAATGATTTCAGATTATTGTTTAAAGACTTCCTAACCCAAAAAAAATGCAAAAAAATGTAATTTTTTTTATTTTTTTTTTAATTGTGGTGACCATTGAGTTAGATTCTCTTATAGTTTAGCTCCGAATGGTGAATGGACCACCGAGCCAGCTATTTACATTCTTTAAATTAATTAATTGTGCTTATTCCTGCCATTATCCAGGATAGCTTCGATGCTACATGTGATAACACTGTCCTCACATGGTTTGGATGGACAAAATTCACACATATATGTGATTTTAAAAAAAATTAGTGGATCACATGTATGTGTCGCTGAATTTGGGCTCTTAATTCTATCATAGGGTGGTGTACTTGGAATCAACCATTATCCATCATCAACCACTTTTACCTTCAGACACAGTCAACTCCAAACAGAAAGAGATAATAAAAAATAAAAAAAACTCCAAACAGAAAGAGATAAAGAAAGGGTAATGTCTTTAAAAAAAAAAAAGAAAAAAAAAATAAAAAAAATAAAAAAAAAAACTCCAAACAGAAAGAGGTAAAGAAAGGGTAATGTCTTTAAAAAAAAAAAAGAAAAAAAGAAAGAGAGAGAGAGATAAATAATAAATATTCTTAAAACAAAGAAAGAAAGAAATAAATGGACAATAACAATATTATTTTATATATATTCACGTCAATGCACTGTACTATTCTGTCTCTATGACAAGTTTCTAAGCACTCCGCCACAATAAAGATAACAAAAAGAACAGAATTTTTTTTTTAGATGAAAAGAACAGAACAGATATTTAGCATTCGCTTTTGTTTCATTTCCTTTTCATGGCGTAGGGTTAATATTTCACTGTTTTGAGGTTCAAGTGTCGACAACTGGTAACTTTTCTCACCTGGGTTCTTGAATTATAATCCGTCTTTTGTCTCTTTTTATTGTTTCTATAATTATTGAGCTGGGTTTTTTGCTGTAGTTTCTTAACTAGTTTGGTATTGTAGATTTCTTGACTTTTATTTTTTTATTGTTGTGATCTGAGTTGTTCATTCTCTCTCTGTTTGTTTTAATTTTTGACATGGAATTTCTTGAGTTGGCCATTTTGTGATTACTTGATTTGCTCTCTAATTGAAAATTTGAAATTTATTTCTTCTATTCTCTTGGATTTTTTTTAATCTTGTTAGGCATGTAAGGCAGAGAAATAAATTTCTTGGCATGAAGATAGGCCATATATATTGCCGGTTGTCGAGTGATTGTTGAATTTGTGGAGTTTGGTCTCATTGGGATTTTATTTGTTGATTAAATTTTCATTTTTCTATGTTTAGAAACAGGTGTGGAGAATTTAGTATTTGGATTATTGAATTTTCTGTGGATAACTGTAAGGTATGTGAGATGGTGTCTAGATCATATTCTAACCTCTTGGAGCTAGCTTCTGGTGAAACTCCAGCTCCGTCTTTCGGCCGTCTGAGTCGGAGGATACCTCGTGTTATGACAGTTGCAGGAATAATGTCTGATATTGATGCTGATGGCTCGGAGAGCGTTGGCTCAGATCCATCCTCATCCACTCATCGGGATAGAATAATTATTGTGGCTAACCAGCTGCCAATAAAAGTTCACCAAAGAACGGGTAATAGCAAAGGATGGACTTTTACCTGGGACGAAAATTCTCTTCTCCTTCAGCTAAAAGATGGATTGGGTGATGACGAAGTTGAGTTTATTTACGTTGGGTGTCTTAAGGAAGACATTCATCCAAATGACCAAGATGAAGTATCTCAAATACTCTTAGAGACGTTTAAGTGCATTCCCACGTTTTTGCCTCATGATTTGTTTACCCGCTACTATCATGGTTTTTGCAAACAACAGTTATGGCCATTGTTCCACTATATGTTGCCCCTATCACCAGATCTTGGAGGTAGGTTTAATCGTTCCTTGTGGCAGGCTTATGTATCAGTTAATAAGATTTTCGCAGATAGGATCATGGAAGTGATCAACCCTGAAGATGATTTTGTATGGATTCATGATTATCATTTAATGGTATTGCCAACTTTCCTCAGGAAAAGGTTTAACCGTGTGAAGCTTGGATTTTTCCTGCATAGTCCATTTCCGTCGTCTGAAATTTATAAGACCTTGCCGGTAAGAGAAGAACTTCTACGGGCTCTACTGAATTCAGATTTGATTGGATTTCACACGTTTGATTATGCCCGACATTTTCTCTCGTGTTGTAGTAGGATGTTAGGCGTATCTTACGAGTCGAAAAGGGGATACATTGGCCTCGAGTATTATGGTCGTACCGTTAGTATCAAGATTCTTCCTGTTGGTATTCATATGGGGCAGCTCCAATTGGTCCTGAGCCTTCCAGAGACAGAGGCCAAGGTAGAAGAGCTCATTACGCAGTTTGTTGCACAGGGGCGAACTATGTTGCTTGGGGTTGACGATATGGACATTTTTAAGGGCATTAGTTTGAAGTTATTGGCAATGGAACAGCTCCTATTGCAGCACCCCGAGAAGAGGGGAAAAGTGGTTTTAGTGCAGATAGCCAATCCCGCAAGGGGCAGAGGAAAAGACGTGAAAGAAGTGCAGGATGAGACATATGCAATTGTGAAGCGAATAAATGAAACTTTTGGTGAACCGGGATACGATCCCATCATCTTAATTGATCAACCTCTGAAATTCTACGAGAGAGTTGCTTATTATGTTGTTTCGGAATGTTGTTTGGTCACAGCAGTTAGAGATGGCATGAATCTTATACCATATGAGTACATAATTAGTCGTCAAGGAAATGAAAGATTGGATAAGGTGTCTGGACTGGAATCATCCTCTCCAAAAAAGAGCATGTTGGTTTTGTCCGAGTTTATTGGTTGTTCACCATCACTAAGTGGAGCTATTCGTGTTAACCCATGGAATATTGATGCTGTGGCCGAGGCAATGGACTCGGCACTTGCAATGGCGGAGGCGGAAAAACAGTTGAGGCATGAGAAACATTATAAATATGTAAGCACTCATGATGTAGCATATTGGGCTCGTAGCTTCCTGCATGATCTTGAAAGAACTTGTAAGGATCATGTACGTCGTAGATCGTGGGGGATTGGATTTGGCCTAAGTTTCAGGGTTGTCTCACTTGATCCGAATTTCAGGAAGCTGGCCATGGAACACATAGTTTCAGCTTACAAAAGGACAACAAGTCGAGCTATCCTTCTCGACTATGATGGAACTTTAATGCCTCAAAATTCAATAGACAAGAAACCAAGCTCAAAAACTCTTGATATACTGAACAGTTTGTGTGGAGACAAGAAGAACGTGGTTTTCATTGTCAGTGCCGGAAGGCGAGACACATTAGCCGAATGGTTTTCATCTTGTGAAAAGCTTGGAATCGCAGCTGAGCATGGTTATTTCCTAAGGTATGCAATTCATTTCTTGCTGTTAAACTTATGAAAATTATTGTTTGACCGTCTCCATAATCTCCAAATTTGGGAGAAGTTATTTCTGATATGGGATCGGAAATAAATAGGTTATAAGTTCAAGATCTATGGTGTACAATCTTCTTTGTATTTCGTGTAGGTCCTGGATTGCCCAATAACTGACGAATGTCACATATGCTTGTACATTAGTTATCAACACATGTAATTTGTACACTGACTTAGAGGAGGGGGACATGTGAAAATATAATAATAATTGTTGTTTCAGCATCAATGAGCTCGAATCTTTGTGAGAAGTGGTTTATAACGCTTTTGGATGTTACAAATTTATTTTCTTTATGTGTAGCAGGACATTGTCTTGCATGGAGTTGACGTGTTATTTGAGCATTGCAGGATGAAACGAGATGAAGAATGGGAGAGATGTGTGCCGGCAGTTGAATGCAACTGGAAGCAGATAGCTGAGCCGGTAATGAAACTTTACACTGAGACAACTGATGGTTCAGTTATAGAAGTTAAGGAAACTGCTATGGGATGGTGCTACGAAGATGCGGATCCCGACTTTGGATCTTGTCAAGCTAAAGAACTTCTCGATCATCTCGAGAGTGTGCTTGCTAATGAACCTGTCACAGTCAAGAGTGGCCAGAATTGTGTAGAAGTTAAGCCGCAGGTATGTGAATACGCTTTTGTTCAACTAGCTAGTTGCATTTTCTATCAAACTTGATAGTTAGTTTTTTAACCATATTTAATTTCTTTCTGACTAGGCTAATGTTGTCTGTATAATATACACGCGAAGAAACTCTGCAGATCTTTTTGTTGTTTACAGTTTTGTTCATACTATTTTTATCCACTCAGTGCATGACACGTGTCTTGAGTGGATAAATCATGGCTATTCATTCAACCATGATGTGTGGATGAGTGGTCATGATACATCAGTTAGCACACGCGTCATGATCCAAGTAGATCAGAGCACTATTCATATGGGCAGCATCTAGCTAGCCTTGTTTTAGTCTATTCATCAGTGGACGTCTTTCTCATTTGTAATTGTCGATAGCATATTTTACTTCCCATTTTTGTTGAAGTTCACCTGAGTTAAGCTTATCCAGTTTCAGACAGTTGCATAGACTATCCAATACTCAGAAAAACTGGGGAAATTAATCATTCTGAGAAGCTTTTCAAAAGAGAATTCTGAGAAGGGATATAAAACACTTTTTTTATATGATGAAAGCATACAAATCATATTCTTTACTGGTAAAAGAATAAAAAATGATAGACAAGAGGGTCAAGAATGAGTATATCTTTGAGGTCTTGAACTTTGGGCAGTTGGAGTTGCTGGCCTCGAGAAATTAACCTCTGGGCAATAATGTAAGGTTACCAATGTTATAAAGTAAAAATGGGAACTTGGAGAAGAATTGTTTTTTATTCTCTTCTTGTGATTTTACACAGATTGTGCTCAAGTTGTGTAATTTGGTTGATGACTTACAAAGCATCTATCGACTTTTTAAGTCTTTTGAGGGCCTCACGTGACGTCCTTGTTGAAATGCGGTACTCCAAATTTTGTATGATTTGGTTCGCAACCTTGAAGTGAGACAAAATTTTCAGAATATATTTTAATAGAAAATATTAGAGATCCATGGCAGTATCAATTGGCACAATCTGGAAGCTCTCATTGACCATATGCATGCATGTATGTGTCTATGTATATGCTTTCATTTTCAAAAAATTTAGAGACAATAATCCCATTTGATACACTTGATTATCTTCGAGTGATATAGTAAAAGTCTCCTCTTTCGCCCATCCTCGCATGTTTCTTACAATGTCTACTTGTGATGTGTAAATGGAGTGAAAGTGCATAATTTTAGGTAAAGCCCATGTAGGTGATCGGACATTATGACATGCTCTTCATTTAAGTTCAGTGGAGCACTTGTTCTTTTCTGCTCTCGAGTACCACCATGTAAGAACCTGCATAGTACAACACATATCTCGTTATATACTTGCCTACACTGTATATTGGCTAATCGTAAAACATGATAATAACAATTGCCATCGGTCTTCTAAATAGTTACACGATTTGGTCATTTTAACATTCAGGGCGTCAGCAAAGGACTCGTGGCGAAACGCCTACTTTCTTCGATGCAAGAAAAGGGAATACCGCCTGATTTTGTCCTTTGCATTGGAGATGATAGATCAGACGAAGATATGTTCGAGGTGATAACAAGCTATATCAATAGCCCTGCCTTAGCACCCTCTGCAGAAGTGTTTGCATGTACCGTGGGACGCAAACCGAGCAAGGCAAAGTACTATCTCGATGATACAGTTGAAATAGTGAGGCTGATGCAGGGCTTAGCCTCGGTAGCGGAGCAGATGGTACCTATATAAAATACCAAAAAACATCCGAGATGAATGTAAGGATGCTTTATTATCTTCTGTTTCTTTGAAGTTTGTTGTCTGAAATTGGACTAGGAAGTGCTGTTATATTTCTTGTTTTGTTTTATGTGTACAAGGATGATCTGATGATCATTGATTTGTGGTGAGGTGTGTATATATATATATGGACCTGTCATCTTTAGCATGTAGTGAGCATCAATTATTATTATTAATTTTTTTTGTTCTAAATAGTGTTTTCTTAAACTTTGAAATGATGTGATTGATGATGGAGTATTTTCTCGCACTTTAAGATCAACGGAAGGTTAATTTGTGTGTTTTAACAATTAAAACTTTCTTGGCCGTCGTTTAAATTGAAACATTCATCATATGTTTAGATGGTTACATTTATGTTCTAAATATTTCACCAAACTAGTTCGGGATTAGTGGATACAGCACTTCATGTATATCAACGAACGATCAATTGGATCTCTCCTTTTTTTAATCTCCTAATTAAGTGAACGATGGAAGATTATTTTTTTCGTATAGATCGAACCAGAGATCTACGAGAAATTTGTACGTTGAGAGTCATTGTCGGAAGATGGTGGTCAGGCGAACGGTGTGTTGGCGGCCTGGGCTGGCAGTGGCAGCACACGGTGGTGAAGTTCGGCAGTGACTACTCCAAGTAGCGGTGGTGGTCGACTTTTGTGGGCAGAGCGATGGTTTTTAACCTATTGATAACACATTATAATTTTATTAAACAATTGTTATTTAATTAGTTCAGTAATTCTAGATTCATCAAAAATAATTCATAAAATTTCAGATAATAGTCAAAACTACTCAATATTATTTGATCAGCAAGTTTCAAATGTAATAATTAAATAATTATGAACTTATTATAACTCAGATCAACGATCAGATAACATCGATGTATCGAAGGTACAAACATCATTCATACAGTGAAAAATGAAAATTTCAAAAGTCAAAATTTCCATTGTACATTTTTGCCAAGTCCCTATTTTGTGAAGTTCTTCACTAAATTTGACGATTGTAGTTTGATAGATGTAAGCATATTGCTTATAAAGATGTTTAAAAATAGATTATGTTGTTAGAGTAGATGTCTTGCAAGCCAACGATTGGCTANGTGATACCTAGGGAATCATGGGGCGATGCTACTAGACGTTCTTACCTTGATTCGATAGGTTTAATCAGAAATTTGATTTCTGACATTCTCATGATCAATAGTTGATACATAGAATGGGGCAAATTTGGGTAAGTCCAAATAAAAGAAATTGTCCTGAATCACAAAAAGTTGTGAACCCACGACTAGCTGTATCCCTGAACCATTGAGGGTGAAATGTCTGCTATTCGTTTTCTTAAATCGTGCTAGAAATTTTTTTTTTTCAAACATCACTAAGTCGGCNTGTCGCTTGAGCTCGAGACTAGCATCTGTGATGTTGTGTACCGCGTAAATTGGTAAGGTGATAGGATCGATTAACGTATCAAGAGTCTTTAGAAGGGGGGTTGAATAAACACTCACAATTAAAATGAATCTTTTCAAATTTTGAATTCAGTTTGGTGACAAACTGATTCTCGGAATCTTGTTGGTCAATGACAATCAGTTAAACTAAGAGTAGTTGCGGAAAATAACTGAANTCAGTCCAGCAAAGTCAACCATCAAGACCTCCTTTAACATATTCATAATCAATAGCACCTGCATCAATCACACTTAATGAGTCTAAAGACTCAACAGACCATAATCTTGATAACAAGTACTAAAATACTTTTACTTAAAATATCGTTTTCATGAAGATGCATAACCTTTAAAACAATAACATTTTCATAAACTTTTTTTCATAAACATTTTCATATCAACATAAAAATATTCATATTCGTATCCATATCCATATTCGTATCCATATTCATATTTATATTCGTATTCGTATTCGTATGCATATTCATGTTTGTTGAATTCAGATCGTGATTGTGACTCGTATTCTTAATCGTATTGGGCGATGGATCCATCTATAAAGACCACAGTACTGAGCGGCGGGNTTACTTGATTATTCCTTGGATATTGTTTCCTTCATTTATTGTGATT
>NC_133323.1:17922732-17973455 GCF_012295235.1 Primulina huaijiensis
GGCTTCCACTGGGACCATAACCCTCACGATATCTCCAACATGTAGANTGTTTGGACCACTGTATTTGGTCAGTTGAGATAGCACACTTGCATCTCCTGTCATGTGTCGCGAACATCCACTGTCCAAATACCATATTGAGTTCTTGTTTGTACCTATTATCTGCAATCACACACATAATAAAACTTGGTACCCATACTTATTTGGGTCCTGAGCTGATTAGTCCCTTAGGAACCCACACTTGGATTAGTCTAACAGACTTTCCAGTAGTTGTATTCCAAATTGTTTTTCTCGGCTTTTGTGTGCATAGTGTGTAGTGTACAGATGATACATTAAGTATTTAACTGATTGTTTAGTCTGTATCTCTTCTGAACTAGCTTGCAGTTATAGTAATTGAAGTAGCTATTTGAATAGTTTTTGTGAAACCTCTTTGATGACTGACTTTGTGAATCAGTTGAGGATTTTTGACTATAACCAATCCCATATCTTCTAGCCTTGTTCATATTTACAGTAGGTTGCTCAATCAGCTTACTAGGCTCAGTTTGTTCTTGTACTACTGCTGATTTAACAAAGTGAATATATTTCCCTTTGTCTATTTTTAGCTTTGGTTGAGTGTCATTTGGACACATTTCTCCTTGAGTGTTGAACCCTAAACCAGTTTTAANCTACGTCTGCGACTGCATTGAGCACAGTGGTTTGCATGAAGTCTATCTTTGNAAGATTGAATGAGCTCAGTCTGTTTTGAGTTTTCAAGAATCAACTTTTGGATTAATAACTGATCTTTGTTTCTTTTTGCTTTTAACTCAGCAATTTCCCTTTTCAGACTCAACCCGTCAACTGATTCATCAGTTTTGGTTTTATTGTCTGTAGGATCGGTTTGCTTTGCTTTGATTTTTTCGAATAATGATGCAAGCTTTTGATATTCATTTACCATATCATGTAGTGTTAGAATGAGTTTTTCTCGTGTAAAGTCAGTTGAACTGAAATCAAATACCTGTTGATTAGATGATTCTTCTTCTGCATCATTGGCCATTAGGCACTTGTCTTCCTCATCATCACTAGAGCTGCATGAGCTTTCTGGTTCTGACTCCTCACTGTCAGTTTCTGCCCATTTAGATTTGATTTCTTCGGCTAAGAATACCTCATGTTTCTTTCTGAAGGACTTCTTATCATCCTTGGGTTTTATTTTGTTCTCAGATGATTTCTTTCTTCTATCAGTTGAGCCTTGACTGTCCTTCTTGGGTTTAGGACAGTCAGCAATGAAATGACCTGATTTGCCACAATGNAACAATTATTTCAGCAACTCCAATTTGATCTGGGGGAGGAGAAGATAGATCCTGAGTAGCAACTGAATTGTCCGGCTGAATAGGCAAATTTGTGGTATCTTCAGTCGGAGCATCAAGAACTGGTGCTTCTGCTGGAGATTCAGCTGTAACGAGGACTGGCTCGTCAGTTGGAATATTTTCAGAATGTAGCAACTGAGCCTCCACATTTTCAGTAGTTACTTGACCAGGTGACTGAACCNACTCATAAGCTTTAAGATCAGCAAATAGATCATGAAGTTTAATCTGGTTCAGGTCTTTGGATTATCTCATTGCCATAGTTTTGACATCCCATTCTTTGGGAAGACCTCTCATTACCTTCAGTGCAACCTCTTTGTTTGTNGAGTGTCAAGTCAGCTTCTGAGTACATTTGAGGATCAGCAACAGAGGATCGAGGCATATCCTGAGCTTGTTCTTTATTCGGTGATGTGGATTCTTCTTCTTCTTCTTCGGAAGGCCCTCCATGAATGACCAATTCCTGATCTCTTTCCCAGAATTTTATCTGTAAGTGCATAGAGGTAAGATCTGAATCCAATTGAGTAAGCACTGCTCGATCATTGTAGGCAGTTGGATTCGTAGGAATGTAGTTGGTCTTCAGCTCTTCAACCAGTTGTGCCAACTTTTTGGCTCTCATTAGATCAAAGAAATAATTTTTTCTTTGCTAGGCCTGCACGATAGTGGCAGCTTTGACTATCCTCAAGACAATTTCTTCCAGCCTGATAAACTTCTTCAGCTGGGACTTTCTCTTTAATTGTTTTGCAAAAATATGAGTTCTGTATATAGTCCAGGCGTCATAAGTTTTCAGTTTGGTTNTCGGAATCTTGTTGGTCAATGACAATCAGTTAAACTAAGAGTAGTCNCATTTGTTGGCCTGGGCTCTTCAATCAACTTGCCCTTCCCTTTCTTGTCAGTGAGAATGTGTGGAATGTTCAATCCTGAACGAGTAGTTTCCACTGTGTCCCGAATAGAGATTCCCTTTGGTCGAGCAGGAGCAAAGAAAATAGGGCGATTAACTGTTTTCAGAGAGGACATGATCCTAACTAACTCCTTCTTTGATGGANACTGCCAAAACTGAAACTCTTAGCATACAACAGCTTTTATCAGTTCGTGACTGATCTTAGCACAACTGATATATTCTTGATTGAATTACAAAGTGCTAACACGCTCAAAGTGTAGCTTTAGATGCTACTGATATATCTGATATACGTGAGCCGTGAATTGTAATTTTAGCAGCGTAACAGCAAGCTTCAATAATGCGTTGATGGTTCTGCTTCTCAGCTGCTTTGTTCACTTATTTATATGCTTCCTTTCCAACGGTAACTTGAGATGAATTTGAATCTTTGTATCCGTTGATTTTTTACTTGATTATTCCTTGGATATTGTTTCCTTCATTTATTGTGATGCGGCGTCTTAATTGCTTTCGCCGAAATGCGTTGTTCTAAGCTGTATTGATTTAAGTGCAGCGTTGCAATCTTCTATGTCTCTTTGTCGGTTGATCGTTCTTTCCAGAGACATGTTCAGTTGAAGAAAGCATACGACTGAATATATCAACTAATCGGTTTCCAACTGATTAGTCAGCTGTCTTCGAGAATTCAATTAAGTTCAACTGATCAGTTTCCAACTGATCAATTGGTTTTCTTCGAAAGTTCAGTTCAGCTGGGTTCGGTTGCCTTAGATAATATGCGCGATATTCTTCAGTTAGGCAAACTGTATAGATAGAATATTTGATCAGTTAGTTCCAATAAATAATCGGTTTGTCAAACATCCGAAATTAAGTTTCCAACATAAGGGCATAGAGATGTCCAAGCATACAGATGGTAGTCATATGATGATTATACTGAACAACTCTCCATCAGACTTTCCAAGTGGTTATCATTCATCGAGAGGATAAGTTCGTGGTTATGATTGTACACCATTAGTCCTTACTACCCGGGACAACATTGAGGCTCTATATGCTAGGGCTGTGTTTTGACTCGTTTACCGACTCCAAGAGAGCTATTAGGTGGCGAGATTTGGTACAGTTGCGACACATATAGGAGCCAGTGCATTGTAGTCGGGGATTCACCGCTCACCTACGGGTGTGGATATCTTATGTAATCTGATGAAATAATAGTGCGTGGAATCTCTGGTCAGAGTATGAGATGTACGTTGGAGAAAGAGTTCTCCAATATTGCATGCGATGCCACTATTTATATGTGTCACATAGTTATCGAATTAATATGCAACCTTCGATGAACAAATGGTTGCAGATTCGATCGGGATATATGAGATGAAGGGACCGTACTGTACATTAATCATAATCGACTGGTTCTTGCAGGCACTATCAATTATACCTAGGGAATCATGGGGCGATGCTACTAGACGCTCTTACTACGATTCGATGGGTTTAATCAGAAATTTGATTTCTGGCATTCTCATGATCAATAGTTAATACATAGAATGTGGCAAATTAGGATAAGTCCGAATAAAGGAAATTGTCCTGAATCACAAAGAGTTGTGAACCCACGGCTAGCTGTATCTCTGAACCATTGAGGGTCACACAAGTACTGGATTATTTTGTCCCCGTTGAGATAATAAATTCAAGGAGTTGAATTTATAGAAAACGTCGAGATAATAAATTCAATGAGTTGAATTTATAAGAAATAAGTTTGATATGATCAATCGATAAGTTTATATATAAATCTTATAGAAATTTTGAGATCTTGACAGCTAAAAATAGTCAAAGAAAATGCACCCGCCTTATTTAGACATTTGTGATCTCGAAATTAAAGTGTGCATTATAATGACAAACAAGTTGAAATTGTCACATCGATGATATTGGATCGTCGATCGGGATTATGATGAGATTAAAGTAATGGGAGCATGGAACATGTGCTTGTAAGAGTATAAGCTCATCATGCTAATTTATTAAAGTTCAAATGAGCTTTAATAATTAAATTATATTTTAATTGAGTTAAAATATAGCCCATTAATTTTTTTATAAAATATGGTATTGATTTATGTAATATGAAAATATTCATGATACCATAATTTTAGTAACTTGCACACTAAGAAAAAAAATAAAATCGAGATTGGCTATGAGATGCCGATTGGCTATGAGATTGGCATGCATTTTTAGAATCTTTATTTAACTTAATTAATGAGATTAATTAAGTAAAGAAAAGATTAGAAAAGATAATAATTATTTTTATTTAATGCATGGATTTTTTTTTTCGGTGGAAAATAAAAGGGCATGGATTTTGGAATCTATAGTTTACTTAATTAATTAGATTAATTAAGTAAATGATAGATTAAAGAAATAATTAGAATTATTTATTCTAATGGCTAATTAATTAAGTAAATGATAGATTAAAGAAATAATTAGAATTATTTATTCTAATGGCATAATTTTTCCATCCGAAAGTTTTTTTTGCACGAAAGAATTGAGAATCTTTCGGCTCTTCCCAATTTCTTGTGCGGCTGCTCTCAAAAACTCTTTTCTTTTGCAAGAAAAATCCGGCTTATTGTTTTGAGTCGATTTCTTTTTCGTGTTCTATCTTTACGCAAAATATCTTCTAATTTTCTAGTGCAAATTAGAAGAGAAACAAGTAATCCGGTCGTGGACCTGATTTGAAGATTAAGGGAGTAGATCGAAGAACGTTAGTAGGGATTTACAACAAGAGCTACGTTCGTTTATACCGGCTTAGTTGGAGCCACGTGAATATTGTTCATCAAAGATAAAAATTTTAAACATCTTATGTATGTTTAATTTATAAAATCATACGAGTGCTCAAACAAATATTTTGATTGTCAAAATTAAAATAAAATTTTAAAACTTCCGCTGCGTTTGGGCACGAGAAAACCGAGATCCAACATCTGTCATTGGAACGGAAGTTAGATTGAATGCTAATTTTATTATATGATATGATTCCTTCATAAGATAATAACTATTTCACTTTTTCTAAAACAATCAATAAAATCATTTAGTACCATCAATTGTAAAAAAAAAAAAAATACTTAAATAATTATAAATTCATTTTTACAATGATCATCTCTAAAGCTATTAGTTTAATTATAATGGCTAAACTTTTTTATATAAAAGAAATTAGCCTGAAAATTTAAAATATACAAAATATTAAAATTTCACGCACAAAATAAATACACATGATTGCTAATATAAAACCAAAAATCAAATTTCTTTTTAATATTTTTTACCAAACATAAAATGATAATCTATATTATATTATTAAATTTGATACCTTTAGAGTAATTAATTTTTTGTTCCATGGTCTGTTTTTATAATTATATATAGTAATAAAGTGTTAAAACTTCAATTTAAGTCACATGTAACTTAGTGGATAAAGCTTTTATTTCCTAAGTAACAAGTTCTAAGTTCAAATTCTACTTTACTTTTTTTTCTTCTCTANTTTACCAAAAATAAAATGATAATCTATCTATATTATTAAATTTGAAACCCTTAGATTAACTAATTTTTTGAGTCATGTCTGTTTTAATAATTATATATAGTAATAAAGTGTTAAAACTTCAATTTAAATCACATGTAACTTAGTGGATAAAACTTTTGTTTTCTAAACATNAAAGAGTAAGTTTTTTGTGAGACGGTCTCACGAATCTTTATTTGTGAGACAGGTCAACCCTATTAATATTTATAATAAAAATTAATATTTTTAATATAAAAAGTAATACTTTTTCATGCTTTTCATGCTTGACCCAAATAAAAAATTCATCTCACAAAATATGATATGTGACCGTCTTACACAGATTTAACTCTTATATTTGCTTCACTGTTTTTAGGGGAAAAAATAATCCACATGACGAAACTGACCTCAACCTTTTCACGAATTCCGCGACGATGTATAGCAATAAGAAACATGATTGAGGGGTATTTGAGATATTTGAGACAGTCCTCTGCTTTAGTGAAGTCATACTTTATCTCTCACACAGGCACACACACCTTTTTTGTTTTTAGAGAGAGAGAGTGAAACGAACAAAGGAGAAGAAATCACATCAATTCGAACTCGAATATCGCTCTATCATATGCGCACTCGTATCTTCGGAACTCTTTGTAAAACTCTCTCTTTCCTCTCTGTTTGTGCGTATTTAACTGTCTTTGATTGGTGTTCGCCAATGTTTTTACGAGCATTGTTGTGATTTTGTAGATTTGGAGATTTTGTGCGCTTGATGCGTGAGTTGTGAAGCTAGCAGATCGGTCATGGCGGAGGTTTCCGGTGAAGGACGTGTCTCTGTGGCGCCGGAGATGAATTCAGGAGAGAATGCGCCGGAAAGGACGCCTCTTGCGATGTCGGGCTCGTTTAAGGAGGGAGTCAAAACGTCGTCTTCACGGCGGAGAGTGGCCGTGCGGCCGAGCTTGGATGCGGACGATTTTATAAATTTGCTTCATGGTTCGGATCCGGTGAAGATGGAGCTCAATCGCCTCGAGAATGAAGTCAGAGGTCAGTCTTCCTAGCTGGATCCACTAGATTCGCGCTTGGATTTGTTTTAAACCGCCTTCGTTTTTGTGCGCCCGTGTTGTTCAAGTAATTTATGAGATTCGGTGTCTAGTATTTGTTCAATGCGGAATCGACGACCTTTTACCTGGGTTTTGTGGTGGTTTGCAGATAAGGAGAGGGAATTAGGCGAAGCCCAGTCTCAGATCAAGGCGTTGAGGTTATCCGAGCGGCTTCGTGAGAAGGCTGTGGAAGAGGTAACTTTGTTTTGAAGTTTAATTTTTTATGTTAAATAATTCTACACAACAGTTGACTAGGAGTGCACTGTTTTCTTTTTTTCCTAATGACGTTTCTTAAACTCTTTTGATTTTTTTATGTTGGAAAACTTTAATAGGTCTGTATAAAATTTTTTAGTGTATGTTAAAGTTTAAGTTTGATGTCATAGTTCATCAATTTGACTAAGTCACATCTGACTCATTGGAGTGAAACCTTAGATTCCCTGTCCTCCATTTCTCCTTGGGGCAACTTTAATTTTTGAAGCATGAATTGACTCTGCCCTAGAAGAAACCGAAACCCCAACCCCATTTCTGATATGCCTTCTTTGGTCAGAATAGGTGAAACGACCATAACTTCTAATTTTATTTAATTTACACTAATAGTTTTTTTTTTCTTCTACACCATGCATAATTAATTCATCATAAAAGGTCTGAAAACATGTCTTGTTCTTTTACGCTTATGAAGTACGAACGACGGCGCTACGAGAGACGAACAAGATGCAAAACTTCCTTCCTTCCTCTCCTCTAGTGTTCGGCCTCCTTAGGGTTTAGTGTGTATGTTGTGTGTCCTGGTGGTGTGAGAGACGTGTGTGAGGGGTGTAGGGCGGCTAGGTTTTTTTATAATTAGATCATTAGGTTGTTAAGTGGGCTTTAGATTAGATTAAAGGCCCTCATTTTTTATTAACTAAATCTTTGTTAATGTAGGCCCATTAAAGAATTAACTAAATACATAATTAGTCCACTAAAAGTCCCAACAATATTAAAAAATATTTGTTGCCCCTCGTTTCTAGTATCATAAACCCGAAACTTCTTATTTTCTGGCCAAAAGTTCGTTACCGATTAAGTTCATCCCTTACTATAAATAAATTTGCCGCTTTCCTATTTTGGGTTACTAATTCCCAAGTTTCCCATTTTCTAAATTTCTAAAAACAGAAACCTTATCAAAATCGTCTCCGGTTCTCTCGCCTTTGCCGCACATCATGTATTTGACTGCAGAAAGTTCACATTCATAACATTCGGTTAAATATTAATTAAATCATACCAATACTTAAACATACCTTTAGACCATGTATTTAAATAAATTATAATTAGTTTTCATGCATGCATGTGGTTAGTGTGTTCGGTTTTTCAGGCGTTACAAGAGGAGTGTTACTTTACCGGGTTGATATTTGTGATAATTGATATTTGAAGATATTTGGGTATTTGTCTACCATTTGAACCAATTTAGGCTTAGTGAATGTGAATGCTTATTTGGTGGTTTATCATAGAGAAAATATAGGAAGAACAGATTAAATTCCCGATTTCATGCCCTTGGCACAAGCCTTTGTTCTGGAAGAGATTATTTGCTTTAGCCTCTAAGGAATTCAATAGGGTTAGCAAAAATAGTGCAAATTGTACGAGATGAATAACTTAGAAATTTGGTGGAAAAATTCTTGCTTTGTTCTATCTTAGTGGTATAAAATAAAGGGAAAAGATTCCTCCATTCAAGTTATTCCTCACTGGTCATTATTTTGTAGCTTAGTTCAGCTATTTTGTTTTGAAAGCATTCAGCTGTAATTAGTGGATTGTACATCAAACAATTATTTTGATTAGGCCCAGCAAATGCCATTCCAATGCATTTCAAGGGCACTTGAAGTTGACTTTGATAATATTATCCAATAGCTGAAAGAAAATTTAGTGTTAAGAATTTTGAATTCTGAAAGCTTACTCGTACCAGCGAGAGTTTCCATAGCATATGTTCTTTGTCTCAGTTTGGCAAATGATTCCCTTATGTGGTAAAATATGAAAATGTTGCTGAGTATGGTTCGTTCATGAGAATATATACATACATGGACCATGGTCAAAGAGATGAAGTCCGGTTTGAATTTTTGCTTTTTCGAAATGTATTTATTGCTTTTAATGTGTGCAAACTATTTGATTTTGTCTTTCTTCTTTAGAAGTGAGTGTTCTAGTTCAATTGTACTCCTTTCCCCTTCCCCTGGTTGTCTTCCTCCTTTATGAGTTGCATGAAGCTTTGCACATGAGTTTTAAAGAAAGCTGTGGTTGCTTATTTCACTTCAGCTTACTGAAGAGTTAGCTAAAGTGGAGGGGAAGCTCAAATTAACAGAATCTAACCTAGAAAACAAGGTACAGGCTGGAACCCCTGCCCGTTATGCCGGTACTTTTTTACTACTTACATGTGATTACATGGGCTTTTGTTCTGGGCAGAATCTTGAAATTAAAAGAATTAACGATGAAAAGAAGGCTTCAATGGCAGCTCAATTTGCTGCAGAAGCGACTCTTCGTAGAGTTCACGCTGCTCAAAAGGATGATGATATGCCTCCCATTGAAGCTATCCTGGCTCCCTTGGAGGCGGAACTCAAGCTTTCCCGACTGGAGGTTTGTTCTGGAATGCAATTTTGTTTCAGCTACCTTTTTCTTTGACAAATTTCATTTCTGGAGCAATTCTTAATCTTAGTTGGCCTTCTGTTTTCCAGATTGCAAAGCTGCAGGATGATAACAAAGCATTGGACAGGCTTACTAAGTCAAAAGAGGCTGCACTAGTCGAGTCAGAGAGGACCGTGCAAGTAGCATTGGCAAAGGCTTCTATGGTGGACGATCTTCAAAACAAGAATCAAGAATTGATGAAGCAGATTGAAATTTGCCAGGTTATGTAATCTTTCACACTCTTTGATAGTAGTGACCATTTCTATTAAATACTGCCAATCACTTATTTTTTTCTCTAACACAAGGTATTTCTCCATTGAGCAGGAAGAAAACAAGATCTTGGACAGAATGCATCGCCAGAAGGTTGCAGAGGTTGAAAAGCTTACTCAAACTGTTGGTGACCTGGAAGAGGCTGTTCTTGCTGGTGGTGCTGCAGCCAATGCTGTTCGTGATTACCAGCGGAAAGTTCAGGAGATGAATGTAATATGCCATACACACACATACTAACTCTTGCTTCCCTATGACAATGTGGTATTATGAAACCATGATAGGCATCTGGTATTTGTTTCTGATCCATTCAGGAGGAAAGAAAAATTCTTGATAGAGAGCTGGCTCGTGCTAAAGTAACTGCCAACAGAGTGGCAACTGTGGTAGCAAACGAATGGAAAGACGCTAACGACAAGGTGATGCCTGTGAAACAATGGCTCGAAGAAAGAAGATTCTTACAGGTTAATTTTTTCTCTTCGCCCGTGTCTTTAATTTTCCAAGCTTTCGAAATTATTGAACTTGTTACTTGCTTTCGAAATTGTTGAACTTGTGACTTCTCTTGCTAGATCTGTTCTCACTGTAGTTTTGTTATAGGGTGAGATGCAACAACTACGAGACAAGCTTGCCATTACTGAGCGAGCTGCTAAGTCTGAAGCCCAACTGAAAGTAATTTACTTATTTATGGTTAATCTGATGTATTTCTTTTTCCAAAAAAGTATATAATTCTTTCTTCAAGTTTAACATGTCATCCTGCCCTTTAGGAAAAATATCAATCGCGACTTAAAGTTCTCGAAGAGACTTTGAGATCACCAAACATTGCTACGCGTAGCACCACGCCTGCGCCTGATGGAAGAAGCTTAAGCAACGGTCCTTCAAGACGACAATCACTTGGTGGAGCAGAAAATGTTCCCAAATTGACTTCCAATGGCTTTCTACCCAAGAGGTCACCATCTTTTCAGATGAGATCTTCTGGGAGTAGTTCAGTGTTGAAACATGCAAAAGGGACATCAAAGTCTTTTGATGGTGGTTCCAGATCTTTGGACCGTGGGAAAATTCTCTTAAATGGATTAGGGCCAAATTTCAAACAAAGCCAGTCCTGTGATGGAACTAAGGATGGCGAGACACAAAATACTTTGTGGAAAGGAAGTCAAAACGAAAATACCAGTGATATACAAACAACTGAGAAAGAAGATTCTGTTCCTGGCTTATTATATGATCTATTACAGAAAGAAGTGGTTGCATTGAGGAAAGCTGCTCTTGAAAAAGATCAGAGTCTTAAAGACAAGGATGATGCAATTGAGGTTGATTTTCTTCCATTGTGTTGTTAATTGCTATGATAACTTATATTATATATTCTATTATTCTTTTAAAAAATGCTTGTCTTGCTTTCGATCAGATGCTGGCAAAGAAGGTGGAAACATTAACCAAAGCCATGGAAGTCGAGGCTAAAAAGATGAGAAGGGAAGTGGCCTCGATGGAGAAGGAAGTGGCTGCCATGCGGGTGGAAAAAGAACATGAAAATAGGACTAAACGACTGGGAAATGCCACTAAGAATTCACTCAACACTTCTCAGTTCCTCCCTGGAAGGTATGCCCATTATTTGGAATGCTACTGCCAATTATGTTAGTGTGTTTTCTAGGTGGTCTGCTGTTGCACTGTTTCAAATTTATGCTGCCTTTGAACCATTTTTTCCTTTAGATCTTAGAATGTGTTTTAGCATCTGATTCTCGACTATCTCGCTGAAATTGTTTGCAGGACCTTATCAAGAAGTGGGTCAGGACGTAACGCACAATAACAAATAGCCCGATTGCAGCATCGAGGCATGGTTTTGCACAAACCACGTAATTCACCCTTCATCCTTCCGATGTTCTTAAACTTACCCTTCGTTGTTGTTTGTATAATTACAAGCATGCCATTTACTCTTTGGTTGTGGCAAGAAATCAACTGTCACTAACTAGTTTAAATCGAGTGGAAATGATTGGTATGCTTCTGACATAGTCCTTAAAACCCCTCCTTGGAAATCACTGCCATAAAAATCGAGGATATCGAAGTTAAGCTAACCTTTTGGAAGAACGATTCGAGTGGCAGTTATTGTGATTGTATAGTTAACTTTGTGGGCACTATATCTGTAATCTGCTGTTATTGTGGCTATTTTTTGCTGAGGTTTGCAAATTTTCTTGCAATCAGATAAAGATCAGATTTGTTTTTGGAATATGTGTTTTTATCCATTTATATATATTTTGATCCCTGTGATTCTTACACTAAGACCTGTATTTGTTAGTCAAGTGAATTTGCTATACGAGATGTTGGCAGAATATTTCATCTTACCTCAAGTTTGTATCGAAATGTATCATTACTAATTTTGCTTGAACTCCAAATCTTAAAATTCTATTGGAAAAGACGAAGACCATTTCGCCCTATTACGCATGACCTATGAAGTTGGAATTTATAACTTGTTATCCTCTTATGTTGGCTTGTAAAAGTTGAGTTTTATGACATCCTATGAAGGTGCGAATCTTCTACGAATACTCGGTAGGTATGGAGCCATGGCTGCTTTGCGAAAAAATTAAACTATAGATAAAGCGATTATACAAATACCTCTATGCAGCTAGTACCAGTATGATTTCGAATCACATGAAGGGCAAGTCTCAAGGGATATCTGATTGAGCAAATGCGAAATACAATCTCTAAAGAAACGATACGCGTACTATCGTACACTATATTATCACTTTACATCATACACTTACGATTACATGTAAGGCCAAGCCTCTGTGGATGCGTAATATTGTCGCTGATGTCCCCGCCGCCGGATACCACAATTATACGTAGATAGATCCATCGACTAATACGATGATACAAAAGTCACAACTAATGAACGGAATGCAAATAAAGAAAATGAACACACATATGTTGTTATGATGTGATATGGACATGTTTACACTTGGACATGTTATATTTAGGCTTACGTTTAAAGATCATGAAATGTAATTTAATTGCAATATTTTTCACAGTTTCATGTTATGTATATTTGAAACGTCTACTCATTTAAAAGTGCTGAAATATATAATTTTTTAAAAGCTAACATTTTCGAAATAATTAAAATGTTTTTCATGCATGCGCCCTACAGAAACATATAACAGTTAAAAAATGATCTTAAACATTTGACAGTAAAAATAGTACAGTTTAAAGTAACAAACTCATCCAAAATTATACGCAAACATTAGCGAATAAAAATCTTAAAATCATCAACGTATAAAAATGTTCATATACTCTCAAATCTCATAAATCATAATGCAGAAAACATGCGGTCCTCGGGTCGTGTCACCGCACCAGGTCTGCCTACTCAGAGTTCGGCACCTCCAGCCCCCTCATCATCAAGCTCACCTGCATCACACACGCCTAGTGAGTCTAAAGACTCAACACACCTGTACCAAGAATAACAAATACATATACGTAGCACACAGCAGTGAAAATTACTGTAACCAACATACATTTCATGAGCTTAAAAACATGAACATAAACGTGTCGTATAAAATCATATCGTGACAAAACATGTCTCAACATATCATCATATACGTATACATTTTCTTTTTAATTGAATTCAGTTCATTAGTTGTGACTTTCGTATCAGCTCTATTCGATGGATCCATCTATAAAACAGTGGTACCCGGCGACGGGAACATCAACGACAACATTACCCATCCACTGAGCCTTGACCTCAGCTCATCATATCTCATGTCATCGTATACATATACATCGTCAGTCACAACCAATTTTCATCCTTCAAAAATATCATTATATTCACCACTTAAAAAAAATATTTATATACGTAACTTTTTACTTAAAACCAAGCATGCACCGTATTCACCATAATTTTATAAAAATCATAAACGTGATGCATGGACATTTAAAATATCATAAATTTGTGCTCAGGGCGCTGCCAGGACCAAAATCTCACCCCGGGCGCAAAATGATCATTTTGCCCCTGGAAACACAAAATTACCGTCTTACCCCTATTTTTAAAAGCATTCTTAGACGTAAACTCGAGTCCAAAATCAAACTTAACTTAAAACATGGATAGGGGTCCAGGTTTTAACCCGAATGGACTCGAAACTCAACCAAATTTTACCCAACTTAAAACATGACTTAACAAAACCATACTAGACTTAAACCCACTCAATTCGAACCCCTTATAACCCTTAAAAGTTTGCTGGTATGCTGCTGAATTTTTGTACCAATAATTCGAAACTCTAGTTGCCCTTCAAGCCCAAATATCTCGGCCTCCCTCTAATCCAGACCAAAACCCCGGACTCTACTAGACCCTCCTAGACCTCGACTGGACCCTCACAAACCAGCCTAACCCACGGCTGCTCCACCATGCAAACCGCAGATCCCCCATGATCGCGGTTATCACAAAACGCCAACCTGAAGCCAACACCTACATCTCTCGATCGATCGCGCTTGGGCTGGTTCCAGCACGTGCTGAACTCTTCCAAACCTTGTCTCAGACCCACCAGGGTCTGGTCCGTGGCTCGGAACGGTCCTGGCGTTGCTGGCCCAACCCCTGTACACGATCTCCCCTAAACCGAAACATACAAGGGACTCCACCTTCGAACTACAACAACTCTTCTCAAGCCTCGACTCCAGTGCTATTTTCCTCAAACCGTGAAATGCCTCAGCCCTCTAGCATCAGCAGACGCAGGCCCCTTACACAAAGATCACAAAACGTGAGTTGGGTGTAATGTAAATACAAGTTCATGCCTCAACCTAAGCACACCCGTAAAAACAATGCATGAACCGAGAAACAACATGAATGGCACACAAGACAACATGTATTATAGCGTGAAAGATGCAGAAATAATGTAGAGTGCGTGCCTTGGTGATTAATCTTGAACAAACGATCGAGGGACAAATGGCCGAAGGGAGGAGCTTTTGATTGAAGGGAAAAATGGAGTCACCGAAAGCTTGCAGCAGCAAAATCACGAGAATGTTTGTGAATGGAGGGGGTGGGCGGCTATGAAGAGTGATTAGGTTAAGTGGAGAGCTTAGGGGAATAATTATGTGCTAATTATATGGTTTAAGATTAAATAAATGGGCCCTAATCGTTATTTAAAAGTTTAAAAAGATATTTAAGCTCAATAAGCTTAAAAGTAGGCCCATTAAATCCAAACACACTCCCGAAAAATATTTCGTGTTGGAAAGATTTTGAAAATAATAGCCGAACCCTTAAAAAGTCCTCGATTCGGTAAAATTTACGTACCGTTAAAAATAAAATCCCGCGGGTAAAAATACCCAAAAAAATCCCATTTTTGAAAAATACTCTTAAAAACACCTTATATTAGTTAATAAAAATAAATCATGTAATTAAAATAATTTTCCTGAAAATTCTCCGGTCTTCGTTACTCGATCGAATGTGAAATTCATATAGAAACACCAATGCATGAACTTTTAAAATTTCATGAAATAATTACTACCATGCATGAATTATGCATAAAATGCATAAAAATATTTAAACACATAATTAATAAAATAAACATGCATTTAATGCATTAAAACAATTTAATAAAATACCAAAGAAATTTAATAACTTGCATGCATGTGGTTCACGTGGACCTTCAAATTTCCGGGATGTTACAATATTTTCTTGTCATAACGTTACAGGTGTGTTGAGTCTGTAGACTCATTAGGTATGAATGATGCCATTGAGCATATTGGTGAGGAGACTGGAGGCGCTGAAGACTGAGTAGGCGGAGCTGGGTGTGAGCTAACCTGAGGATCATATTTTCCGCACATTACGTTTATGAATTAGGAGAAACCATGGATATTTTCATACACTGCTCTTTTCACATGTTGGTTTGACAAGTTTTTTTGCATATTTTTAACTGTGGTATTTTTATCAATATTGGAATCTTTTTATTTTAAAATGTATGTTTTACATCAGTTATTGCATGCATGCATTTAAATACATTTTTGAGATTTCGCTTAAAAAAAATTATAGCAGTATTTTAGGTAGTAGACGTTTCAGTTGGTATCAGACAAAGGTTCTTGTATAGGGTTGTGCCACCGCCAGCTTCAACAGCCCAGTCTTCAACTCAAGTCTACAAGTTTAAATGTTTTAAATGTTTTGAAAGTTTTAATGCTATCACCTACATGTTTACACGATATACGTTTTACAATATATGTTTATCTGTCTATATGCATGTTACAATATGAAATAAGAAATTATATGATTTTCATACATGGTGGCTTTGTAGTGGAATTAGACATGATTAAGAATTTGGCTAATGAGCGTTAAGAAAGATTGAAAATGATTTGACTATATTGATTTTTTGTTAGTAGTACTGATGTTCTACTTTTTGGGTCATAAGTTAGTCATCAAATTATGAATGCTTTTGGGACATGTAGATTTTCTAAGAAAATACTGATGATTCGCGGTTACTAGTTGAGTTATGTTTTGAGAATTTCATATAAGGAATAATGATTCGAAGACTACAATGATCTTTAGAAGTGTAAAAATGTATAATTTGGGATTTTACGTATTGATGGAAATGTAAGATTGGTTATGAGAATTGATTTTTGGTTTAATAAGCTTAAGATATTTGAATTTTATATTACGGAAAACCTATAAAATGGAATTTGGAACGTCAAAAACTTATGGGTAATTGTAGAATTTTCGAAATTAAGGACCAATTGGATAATTTTTGAGGAAATTAAGAATTAATTTTGCAATTGTTAAGAAATTTGAGGACTTGTTTAGCAATATGTGAGAATTGAATGGTTTAAATGACAGGAATTTTCGATGATTTAGGCTTGAAGGGATATTTAGGACCTTGAAATATCGGGGTTATAATAAGGAATGATAATCAAGGACATTGCAGGATGACTCAATATTGGGCTTGAAAATCTGAGCGTTAGTGGAATAATGTTGTGACAAATTAAGAATTTACCTTCGAGAATCGAAAGAAGACTTCGATCCCTAGAGTAACTTTTATCCGTTGAGCGACCACTGTCTCGGAGAGAGGCTCGGTGAAATAGACATGTCTGTGAAGATGCGAAAGGAGACCTTCTTCGCCTTCCACCTAAGCTGCGCTCTTCCAGAGTGGTATCTCACGGATGAGCGCAGTACAACGGAAGGTTGTATGCTGCGTTCGGGAAGGATGAATCGCTGGTGAAGTTAATCAATTAGTTAAGTTATAGGATTAGACATTAAGTTAACATATTTTCGGGAACTTAAGGTTTGATTAACATATATCATAATTTTTAGTCATGATCTTAAGAGTTAAAATTATACCTTTGTTAGAGTTGAATTTTTTTTAAAAAGTTGGGTATGATTGTGGGTTAGGTTACTTGAGAGACGTATGTAAGAAATGAAATAGACACCATGTCTTGGGGAAATTAAAAATATTTGTTCTTAAAAGTCTAGTAATATCGTGATATTTAAGTATATATGTAATACTCATGAACATTTAAATGTTATTTTTTTATAAGGAATAAAGGCAATTGAGAAATTTTTGAAAGTCATTAAAAAACTTGGGATTAAGCGGATATGTGTGTTGGAATTATGTTATATAAGACTATTTGGGTTGGGTAAGTTAGAATTTCAAGTTTATGAGATAAATGTTCATATAAAAATTTTGGGTGAAATAAAAACAAACATGAATTAGTTGTATTCAACATATGTTACCAATGAACGAATATTAAGGTTTTTATCGAGTAAGAAATCTAAAATCTTGATATGTTGATTCTAGAATTCAACGGATTTTAAGTGAAGTTGAATTAATAGAGTTAGTCTAACGCTAACATGAGATAACTTATTAAGTTTTATGCGCTATTATTAATTAAGTATTAAGGATACGGCAGAATACGACATTCGTTCCAATGAGGAAAGTCCAAGTGTCTTAGGCCTCAACTATATTGTAATTGAGAAGAAAATAGTTTAAGCATGTAATTGATGCTAGAAGAGTTTTATTATATATGTAGAAGATCGATATTGTATATTTGGGTTTTATGGATTAACGTTACTCGAAATTTAAGATTTGCAGCAATTTTATATTTGGGATATACTTGTAAATAATAAGTTATGTTATTTTGGTGCAGTACGATAAAAATTTGATTCAAGGATCTTAGGCTAATATTTTTATGGAGTTGAGATAAGGTTTAACTTTTAAGTGTATTACCAAAGATAGAAGTTGATTTATAACTTTTGGTGCTAATATCTCTTAAGTTGAAATGCATAATGCTAATATTTGGATTTAAAGCCTTAGCATACCTTGAGTTCAATAAATTTAAGAAATGATGCTTTTTGGATTTTTAATATTGAAATATAATAGGTCGATGAACATTTTGGGTATAGTATAAGAAAAGCAAGGTGTGATAAGTTTGGACCTCCATTTCTAGTACTAGGAATTGCGAGAAAAGTCAAAATTCAAGGTCATAGTAAAATAGAACTAAGTCACCAAAGGTCGTTTTAAGGTGATATTCGTAACGAGGATGTTGAAGGCAAATTTAATTAATATTGATGAGACGTAAGGACAACCTAACACTTATTTTATCAGAGTGACGCAGCGGAAGAGTGAATTATTGTGATATTAGATTTAAGAGTCTAAACTTTTTGATTAACGAGGATAAGCGAATTTAGAGGGCGAAATTGATTTTAAGAGGGATAAATTGTAACGTCCCAAAAATTTGAAGGTCCACATGAACCACATGCATGCAAGTTATCAAATTTTTTTATGTATTTTAATTAATTTATTTTTAATGCATTAATGCATGATTTCAACATAAATATATATGTTTAATTCTTGGTTCATTAGGATTGCATGATATAAGGCTTTTAACAGTATTTCACGCTCAAACGAGGAACGGAGAGCGGGGACAATTAAGGAAAAATATTTTTATTAAATAATTATTTTTAATTATTTAATATATGGTGTAATTAAGGGTGATTTTCAGAAATAGGTCTTGTTAAGATATTTTAACTCAACGAGTCATATTTTAAATCAGTACGCAAATTTTTACGAGTCGGAGGACTTTATGAGAGTTCGGGCAATATTTTCAAAAACGTACCTAAACAAAATATTTTTCGAGAGTGTTATTAGTCTTGATGGGGTTATTTTATTGCTTAATGGGCCTAAAATCTTTTTAACCCTTTTAATTTTTATTAAGATCCCATTAATGTATAATTATATTAACCTAACCTCAATTAGCAAACCTTAAACCTAGCACACTGCACATGGCCGACCCTCTCCCATTCAGCAACATTATTCTGCATTTCCAGAAGCCTCACTTTCGAAAATCCTATCAAAGTTTTCAAAGAACTTCTTTCCTGCCTCTCCGGTGCACATTCTACACTAAGGTTTCGAGCGTTTAATCGCAAAGACACACATATATCTAATTTTTTTTACATCATTCAAAATCAATATTACGTTTTTTGTATGTTTTTGGCATGAGAAGCATTCGATTTATCATGTGATGTCAGTTTTATTTGGTTTTGTCATGAAATATGCATATCTTGTTGTATATAACTCACGTTTTCATGATTCTTGTACAAGGGGCTGCTAGGGATAGGGTTATAGGGCCGTCCACGTCAAGAAATAGGAGGTCAAGGTGCTTGAGTCGAGAAGTGATTGTGCTTGGGTGAGGGCTGATCGGATTTTCTTGAATGGCTAAGAGTTTATGGTGGTATGGCCATGGAGGATTGAACAAGGCTGTGGTACGAACCTCGGTGGGTCCAAGCCGTGGTCTAGAGAGGTCCAAGCAGGGATGGTCTTGGGTAGAAGGTAGATCGAAAGGAATAAACTCGACTACGGCTCGGTTTCGTGACATTCGGGTAAAACAGGCTCAACAGCATGCATGGGGCTAGGGTCCTTGGCTAGGTTGGTCCAGGAGGGTCCAATGGTAATCTAGGAGTGGCCCGGAATCTAACAAGACCTTTGTGGCTACTCTCTTTATGAAGATATTTTCTGAGAGTCGTTAGCACAACACATAAACTTATACCTCAAAATAATAATATTAACCTCATGCATAGTTTTAAATCTCTATCCAAAGTCTCCAAAATACGAAAACAACATAGTATTATTCCCAAGTAAAATTCGAAGCATGAATGGAAAAAATATTACAGTGTTGAATTAAATAGGTTACTAGTCAGTAAATTCGTGTCTGGGTTCGCCTCCTCGGAATGCATGGCGAACACTCTCCCTTGGGTTGGCTGCCTCCAATGCGGGCAGTCCTTCAGCATGTGATCACTGACTCCACACTTGAAGCATTTGCCCGAACCCCATAAACACTGACCCATATGATGACGGTTGCATTTCGGGCATGCTGGATACTCACCAGGATTCTGAGGAGCCTTCTTTCACGGAATAGGACCTTTGCCTTTCGGCGGTCCTTGAAACGACATCTTTCCCTGCTGTCCATGGAAAGGTCTCTTAAAATCCTGTTGCTGTGAGTGATGCTACTGGGGTGCCTGATAGGGCCTCTTGCCTTGCCGTATTTCATCCTCAGATCGATGCCAAAAAATGAAAGAATATACATGCCTTGATGATTTATACTCACGATACGACGAATTTCGAAGCGAGGAGGTGCGAGAACCGATCTCGGACGACTTGTGGCACGATTCTTGCTAGAAAAAGAACGTGAATCTACCGAAATTTTCAAGGAAGAGGCTGGGGTGGTGGCTACTGAAATAAAAGCTTAGAACCCTAGTTTTTTCTTTCAAAAAAAGAAAACACAAAGTGTGTGTGTGTGCCGCTGGGTGTGTGTGTGGATTACGGGGGGTTAATTTGGGGCTAAAAAAATGNTTTCAAGTCAAAAAAATTGGTATTTTAAATTATTTATGAAATTTTAAACATTTTAAACCCTCATTTAATTTATTAGGTGATTTAANCTTAAAATCATTAAATCACCTAATAAATTAAATGAGGGTTTAAAATGTTTAAAATTTCATAAATAATTTAAAATACCAATTTTTTTGACTTGAAACAAAATACCACAATATTCATAAATTCCCTAAATCATCACTGGTCTCTTTTCCCGATCCCATATCGAATATTCGTCTGAAACATAAAATTCAAGAAGGCGTTTTAACGTGCATCAAATAAATATGTAATAATTTAAAATAATGCAAATCATAAATCATGCTTCGTTAAAATCATTTTAAAATTAAATAAATAATTTAACAATTTAATAAATACATGGGTTTACATGTACTGATTTTTGGGCTCTACAATAACACCCTTCGTAGGTGCTATTTTTATAAACACATGATCACCTACTGCAAACTCGAGATCTCGTCTTCTTTGGTCTGCGTAGCTCTTCTGTGGACT
Source organism: Primulina huaijiensis (assembly GCF_012295235.1). NCBI lineage: Eukaryota > Viridiplantae > Streptophyta > Magnoliopsida > Lamiales > Gesneriaceae > Primulina > Primulina huaijiensis. Next base: position 17,943,792 of record NC_133323.1, read on the forward strand.
TTGAGCAGTTTTCATTCTATCTTGGATTTTGGCGACCATTTCTGCGTTGTGCTGAACTACCTTAGGTCCCAACGTAGCCCTTTCTCCTACCTCGTCCCAATGGATAAGCGATCAAAATTTCCTTCCGTAGAGTGCCTCGTATGGAGCCATTCCTATAGATGACTTATAACTATTATTGTAAGTGAACTCCACTAAAGGTAACTTCGGTTCCCAGCTCCCTAGGAAATCGATCACGCATGCTCGGAGTAGATCTTCTAAAATCTGTATGACTTTCTTAGACTGAAAGTCGACCTGAGGATGAAATACGGCACTGAATAGCAGTTTAGTACCCAATGCTGCATGTAAACTCTTCCAAAATGATGAATTGAAACGTGTGTCTCGGTCCGACACTATAGACACTGGAATACCATGCAGTTTAACTATCTTTCGAATATATAGTTCCGCATACTGAGTCATGGAAAAAGTCGTCTTCACTGGTAGGAATGTCCTGATTTAGTAAGATGATCCACTATTACCCAAATGAAATTGAATCCTTTCACTTTCTTTGGCAATTCTACCACGAAATCCATGTTAATGTTCTCCCACTTCCACTCGGGAATGGGGAGTGGTCGAAGCATTCCTGCTGGTCTTTGATGCTCTTCCTTCACTTGTTAACATGTCAAGATTCAAATACAAAGAGCATAATGTCTCGTTTCATTCCCGGCCACAAATATAAAAGTTGCAAGTCCTTGTACATCTTGGTACTTCCGAGATGAACAGAACAAGGAGTACTGTGAGCTTCAGTCATAATGTCAACTCTAAGTGAATCACCACTAGGAATCCATAGTCGAACTCGATACTTAACAATGTCATCCTCGACTGAATATAACATACTGCCCTTCGATTCATCTCGTTGTCTCCATTTCATCAATTGCTCATCATTCGACTGTCCGACTCAAATTCTATCTCGTAATGTAGAATACACTGTCAATGTAGCGAGATTAGGGGCCTCTGCCCTATCATAAACTTCAAGATCAAAGCGCTGAATTTCCACTTGTAGAGGCCTTTGTACTAATAAATGTGCCAAGACTGTCCCCTTTCTCCTCAAAACGTCCGCCACTACATTAGCTGTTGGGAAATTATACCGAAGATTGCGGAATAAAATAACCAATAAGAACACAAAGATTTACGTGATTCACCCCATATAGGCTATGTCCATGGAGCTACTAGAGGTCTTTTATAACAGGATAAATATTACAAGTGTATACAACACTACACTAAATATCTCACACTCCCAACCCGAGTATAACCGAAAAAAATAATTTCTCTAACTCACACAAGAGAACACTCAACACTCAAATGCTATCTCTATTTTTCTAAGCTTTGAAAGCTTTTGATTTTGGGATAATAAAAACAAGCAAGAAATGCTCAATTTATAACAAATGTCTAAGCCAACATTGAAAAAATTCCCGATGTGGGATTCCAATTTCTTGAATTATTTATTCAGCGTGGTCCCCAATTTTATATCCTCTTGCCTAACAATTCTCTCACTTGAAGACTTGATTTCAATCATATCTTCACATCATCAGTGCAACAGCTCATATCTCCAATGTTACTCCTGAAGACCAACTGAAGTTGAACACAATTTCAGTTTGTCAATGGTTGCTGTCTTCGTGAGCATATCAGCAGGATTATTGCTTCCAGGAATCTTTTCAAGCTTCAAGACTCTATCTTCCAGAACTGATATGATGAAATGGTAACGAACCTGTATATGCTTTGTCCTAGCATGATAAAAAAGATTTTTTGCTAAGTGAATAGCACTCTGACTGTCACAGTGTAATTTGTTACTCTCAAGCTTCTGACCCAATTCCTCCAGAAAGGATCTCAACCATATCATATCCTTACTAGCTTCTGTAACTGCAACATACTCAGCTTTAGTAGTCGAAAGCGCAACAATGTTTTGCATCTTAGACACCCAGCTTACAACTGTACCACCTAAAGTGAACACATATCCAGCAGTAATTTTCCTGCCATCCAGGTCACCACCCATAACGACATCGACAAAACCCTGTAAGCCCAATTTTGACCTCCTGAAGCATAAAGAACAACTAACTGTACCTTTCAAATACATGAGAATCCGCTTTACTGCTTCCCAGTGTTGCTTTCCTGGATTACTCATAAACCTGCTCACAACTCCCACTGCATGTGCTGTGTCTGGTCTTGTACACATCATTGCATACATGAGGCTTCCGACAGCAGAAGCATAAAGAACATTATTCATATAAGCCTGCTCCTACTCCGTCGATGTTGATTGTGCTTTGGTTAGTTTGAAATGACTCGTCAAAGGAGAACTCACAGATTTAGTTTCATCCATATTAAATCTGCTAACCACCTTTTTCACGTACTCTTCTTGAGATAACTTCAAGAATCAATTCACCCGGTCTCTAAAGATCCTCGTTCCATTGATTTGCTTTGCAGTAACCTAATCCTTCATGGCAAATTCCTTTGATAACTCTTTCTTGAGTTTATCAATTTTTTCCAGACAAGCTCCAGCTATCAGCATATCATCTACATATAGAAGTAGTATGATATAAGAACCATCAAACTTTTTCACATAAACAGCAGTGATCAGCTTGACACCTTAGGAAACCATTTTCACTCATGAATCCATCAAACTTCTTGTACCACTGTCTCGGAGCTTGTTTGAGACCATACAAGCTCTTCTGAAGTTTGCACACCATTTTCTCTTTTCTCCGTACTTCAAAGCCCTGTGGCTGCTTCATATAAATTTCTTCATCTAGATCACAATGAAAAAGCGTCGTCTTTACATCTAACTGCTCCAGATGTAAATCTTCTTTTGCCACTAATCCGAGTACAGTCCTAACTGTGGTTAACTTAACCACTGAAGAGAAAATATCAATGTAATCAATGCCTTCCTTTTGTTGAAATCCTTTTACAACAAGTCTTGCCTTGTACTTCTTGCTACCATCATGTTCTTCTTTTAACCAGTACACCTACTTGTTATGTAATGCCTTTTTACCTTGCGAAAGTTCTGTCAACTCTCACGTCTGGTTGGATGACAGTGAATCCATCTCATCTTCCATGGCTAACTCCCACTTGATTGAATCGCCATTTTTCATAGCCTCTTCATCGGTCTCCGGTTCACCTTTGTTTGTCAGTAAAATATAGAGAAGTGCAGGGAAGTATCTCTCAGGTGGTATAATGGTTCTCAAAGATCTCCTGAGTTCAATCACTGGAGTTTGTGGGTCATCATCTTGTGCATTTTTTTCTTCACCTTCCTGGTTTCTGGTTTTCTGTGAGAACTTGGAAAATTCGATCCGAAGCAAATCACGTAAGGAATACAAACTTAAAATTTAGCTTAAACGAAGTTCAACAATTTTCATTCTAACTATAGAAATTAAATATGAACTTAGATTTCAGCTAACTTAACTCGAGGAAATGGCTTCAAAGTTCGGAGATTAACTCAACATGAAGCCGAGCTGCAAATAACCGCATCCATTGAAGTATTGTCACAGGAAGAGTAAAAACCCAGCTCAAGGACTTGATCTTTCAGCTCGAAACAGCTCAACCAAGCTTGTCCTAACAAGACCCAAAAGGGAGCTAAAAGATGAGCCAAGGGATTGGACAAACATATTATGCAAAAAACAACCTTTGAGATAACCAAGGAAGAAGCTAAGGGATGAGCTAAAGGTTAGGACAAATTAAGTATGCAAGAAATGACCGTTGAGATAATTCATGAAGGAGCTAAGGGAGGAGCTAGGAGACCAGGACACATTTATGGTGCAAGGAATGACTCTTGGTGCTTGGAATTACTTTGACCACCATAATGATTACATTAAAACCCTTTCTTGGAGACCAAGTGGTCGACCAAAAAGGCTAGGTGGAAGGTTTTTCTTTGCCTATAAATACAACTCACTTGGTTGAGAAAAAAGCACACCACAATACCTCTCAAAATTCGGCCAAGCTAAGCTAAGGAGAAGAAGGAAATTTCGTGCAGTCCGGAGTTGCTATCCTACGTCAAAGCGCTGCTCAATCAAAGACAGTATTTGCTAAAGTTACATCGAGGTGCTGCTCGATTTTTTAGAAGAAACTTCATACAAGAATCTGCAAATTCGGTAAGTGGGCTTTTGTTATGTACTTCGTTTGTATATTTAAAAATTTACATATAAATGATATGACATGCATGATCGTGTGTCTATTCTTTCGAAAATATCCGTCTGTTATTTTAAAACTATCGATCGATTATTTGTGTTCTTTCTGTTTCTTCGAAATTCGTTGATTCCGCTGAATCTGTCTGCAATTCAGATAAGTTCTGTTCGATAACAATCTGAAATCTTTGTTACACTGTTACGATTCAATTTGAAATGGGACGAGAATTGTGATTCTGTCTGGCCCCCAATGGTGGGTATAAAATCATTTCTGTTTGGCCCCCAATGGTGGGTATAAAACCATTTCTGTCTGGCCCCCACCGGTAGGTATAAAACCGAGTTCTGGCCTCACCCCTTAGAGGGCTAACATATTGGGGACAATTTGACCATGTAAATGAGATCAGTAACAGTGTTGTTTCTGTCTTTGAATTTTTCTGAAATGATCTGATTTGCTTCTGAATTGTTCTGAATCATCTGTTAACTTTTGTCTTATATTCGATTCGTTTCTGTAATTTAAAAGTAATGAGATTTGAAAGTGTGTTAAAGAAATGTTTTAAAGACTAAGTTCTATATGTATAATTGGAAATCGATCGACCCCCCACTTGCTGAGTGTTTCCCAAAACACTCACCCCTTACAAATTTCAGATAAAACTGAAGAGCAAATAAATGAGGAGGAGCAGGAAAATTTCTGGGGTTGGTGAATCGAGGATCAAGATCAAGACGCAAGGGTTTCTGTTTTTCTTTTGTTTCCGCTTCAAAATACTCTGATGTAATTTCCATTTCAGTGTCATTGTAAAGACATTATTGATTTTATGAAAAAGACTGGTTTAATTTGATACGAGGCTTAATTGTTTGCAAATAATTGTTAAACAATGCCGGATGTCACCGATGCTTCGGACCCGGGGTGTGACATTTAAGTGGTATCAGAGCCGCCTGGTTCATAATCCCGCTGGGGTTTTGATAGAAAAAATTTGGCGAAGTCAAATTTTGGCAAAAGCCTAGTGTATCTCAATCTGAGTCCTACTTTCAATTGTTCCCTAATTTTCGAACACTTCAAAAATCTATCCCTTCAATGGTTCCGCAAATCCTTAGTACCGAAAAATTTTCCACGACAACTTTGTTTCTATTATTTGTGCCTTTCTATCCTTTATACGATTCTGATGCTTTACCTCGATCTTTATCCCAGAAAATGGCTGCTCCACGTACGCGCGCACAGGCTGCCTTTCGTATGCGTCAGCTTACCATGGATAATCAAGCTAGGGAGATAGCGACCTTGAAAGCGCAACTGGCCAAGGAAAGATTGGAGAAGCAGGAGCTTGGTGAGATTAGACACATACTTGAGACTGACGTGCAGTGATTGACTCATCACTTGGACTTGGCTGAGAGCCAACTTCTACAGATACCGACTGATTCGGCTCGCATTGCACGCTTAGCTTCACTAAACAAGGATCTGCTGGAAAGAGTTGAGACAGAGAGAGAGCGCGCTACTCAGGCTCGTCAGCGTCAGGAAGATTTCAGCGCCAAGCGAGAGCGGTGCATCTCAAATCTCCACGGCACTATGGACAGACTCCAAGATCAGAACAACTATTTGCACCTGGTAATAGAGAACATGGAGGAAGAGGAAGAAGCACCGATGGAGGTGGCCGATGACGACAGTGACAGCGACAGCGACGGAGGAGAGATGATAGACTAGATTAATATCAAGGTTATAATAAAAATATTTGGCTTGTAATGAAATTATGATTAAGAAAATATTATGTAATGAGTTATTTTTAAATGAAACTTTCTATTATCTTATTGCATATTTAAAAAATTGGATGAGTATACTATCAATAAAATTGTGTTTTTATCTTTATAGGAAAACAAACATGGATCTTCAAAGCATTATAAATGAACTTCAAAAACAAATTCAGGAAAAAGAGACAGAAATTAAAACACTGAAATAAAAAAATGAAAAACTTGAGAGAGACAACTACCAGCTGGATGGGAATAACGTATGCATGATGGAGGATCTTCGTGAAGCCAGAGAGGAAGAAAAGAAACTACGCGAGGATGTTAGACGTTATGCTGCCTATCATCTAGAGTCGGAGCGTCGACACGAGATCACCAAGCAAGAGTTAAACAAAGCTCAGGATAAGATTCTTACACTCCAAATCCGGGATGACAGCCTTCTCAAAACACAACGCCATCTTGAAGAACGGATCGAAGAACAAGAAATTGATGAAAAAGTAAGCCAATCAACAATACAGGAGCTTCAGGAGCAAGTAAACAACCTTGACCACCACAACACACAGTTGCAAAATCATATTGATCAGCTACAGAATAACATGATCAATATGGAGGAACTCTTGGAAGAACTCGAAGCTAACCAAGAAGAAAATCCTATTGTAGAAGAGGAGATTAATGAGGCAGTAGGAGACGGTGAAGTCATAAACGAGTAGAGAGAGAGCCCTAGATTAGACATCGATTGTGTCTAGAACTATTTGATTGATCTATTGTTTTGAAACTTTTGATTGTATGAATTTCAAGATTTAATGAAGTTATCTTAATTTTACATTATGGAAAATAAATTAATAAAATATATGTTTATAGGAAATGGCAGGCAGACCACCCCGAAACAACCGTAACCCTCGTGGCGCCAACCAAAATGAAAATCCACCACCACCACCGAGAGTGAATCTCAGTCAAGAAGATATGATGGCAATAGCTACCATTGTAGCCGCTACATTGCAAAGAATCGTGAATCCTCTTGCCAACGCCATACAGCCACCACCTGAACCACAACCCCGTGAAATTAAATACCATTACGAATCCCTCAGGAGGAATCGAGTCCCGACTTTCGATGGGAACCCATATCCAGAAGTCAGCCATAACTGGCTTAAGAATGTCGAATCACAACTACACTTACTGGAAGTGCTTGAAGAATTGAGAGTGGAGGTTGTGACACCATTTTTGGAAAACCGAGCAAGGAAATGGTGGGAGACTGTGGCACCACTAGCTGAACTAGAAGAGATCACATGGCAGATTTTCAAGAGAGAGTTTTTGAAACAATACTAACAAGCCGAATTTCGTCTGCAGAAGTTGAGCGAGTTCGAAAACTTCAAACAGGCTCCGGGCATGACAGTGATGGAATACACTTCACAGTTCAATAATCTGGGAACCTATGTCTCAACGATCATGTCTGATGAAACGCTAAAAATGCATCGTTTTAAAAAGGGACTCAACAGCCGTATTCAGTCAGCTTTGGCAGTATTCAAGCCAAACAGTTTTGCGGATTTGATAGGCGCTGCAATGAGCGCAGAAACGGATATCAAACGCCGCGAGGAAGAAAATAAGAACAAACGACAAATGGTCAATCAATCTACTCAGAATGGTCCCAAGTTTAAGAAGCCAAATTATTCAAGAAGGCCTTACGAAAGAAGTTCTGGCAATACTGGCAATAAGGAAAGGAAGTGGTGCGACACCTGTAAACAGTATCATACCGGAGGATGCTATCGGAAGACATGTACATGTTTCAAGTGTGGACAGATGGGTCATAGAATCAAAGATTGTCCAGATAACAAGAACAAGGGGATGGGACCCAACAAGCAACACGAAAACAAGACTAATGCTCGGGTGTACGCGATAACTCAGGAGGAGGCTGATAACACCAATGAAGTTGTAGCAGGTACCATCTTACTCAATGAAATGCCTGCATATACTTTGTTTGATTGTTGTGCCACACATTCATTTGTGTCTAGAAGGTTTGCTAAGAAGCTTAAACTTGAACATGATACTCTTGATGAACCATTAAGAGTGGCAACACCGGCAAGCAAAATAATAGAGACACACAAAGTATACCTAAACTGTAAAATTTGTATCAGCGAACAAACTTTTGAAGTAGAATTGATTCAACTCAATATGGTTGAGTTTGACATCATCCTTGGAATGGACTGGTTAGCTAAAAACCATGCCATAGTAGACTCTCAAAAGAAAGAAGTTAGACTTCAAACTCCAACTAAAGAGGAAGTCGTATATCACGGAAAATCCAAAGAAAGAAAATCTCTGCTATCTGCCTCACAAGCCTGGAGGGCCATTAGAGGAGGAGAGGAAATTTATCTGGCAATGATCAATGAGATTAAAGAAGAAGAAACCCCAAACTTGGAAGATATTCCAATTGTTCAAGAATTTCCAGACGTTTTTTCCGAGGAATTTCCGGGTGAGATACCCGATAGGGAAGTGGAATTCGAAATTAATTTGGTCCCTGGTGCTGCACCAATCTCAAAGGCACCATATCGAATGGCTCCAGCCGAATTGAAAGAGTTAAAGGAACAACTTCAAGAATTACTGGACAAGAAGCAGATTCATCCCAGTGCATCCCCGTGGGGGGCCCCAGTACTATTCGTCAAGAAGAAGGACGGGAGTATGAGGCTATGTATTGACTACCGGGAGTTAAACAAGATAACCATAAAAATAAGTACCCACTCCCGATAATAGATGATCTTTTTGACCAGTTAAAAGGAGGCAAAGTTTTCTCAAAACTCGATCTAAGATCTGGTTATCATCAATTGAAAGTCAAAACTGAGGACATCCCTAAAACTGCTTTTAGGACTAGATATGGACATTACGAATTTACAGTAATGTCTTTTAGTTTAACAAATGCTCCTGCAGCATTCATGGACCTGATGAATCGAGTGTTCAAACCATACCTCGACAGGTTTGTGGTTGTTTTTATAGATGACATCTTGGTGTACTCACCAAGTGAAGAAGAACATAGAGAACATTTACGTCTCACGTTACAGACATTGCGAGAGAAAGAACTATATGCCAAATTCAAAAAGTGTGAATTTTGGTTAAAGAGTGTGGCATTCCTAGGCCATATAATTTCTGAACTTGGAGTGTCAGTAGACCCAAAGAAAGTAGAGGCAATCAAGGATTGGCCACAACCGAAGAAAGTAACTGAAGTAAGGAGTTTTCTTGGTTTAACTTGCTATTATAGGACGTTCGTGGAAGGATTTTCGTCAATTAACATTCCTCTTACTAAACTTACTCAGAAGAACTCAAAGTTCATTTGGAATGAAGCATGTGAGAAGAGTTTTGAAACCCTGAAAACAAAACTCGCAACTACACCAGTATTAATCCTCCCTGAAGATGGCAAGGACTTCACAGTATATAGTGACGCTTCAAAAGGAGGATTAGGGTGTGTACTTATGCAAGAGGGGCATGTAATTGCTTATGCCTCACGGCAACTAAAATCATATGAGCAAAATTACCCCACTCATGACTTTGAATTAGCCGCAGTGGTATTTGCGCTTAAAATCTAGATGCACTACCTTTACGGAGTAAAATGTGAAGTTTTTACTGACCACCAGAGCCTCAAGTACATTTTCACCCAAAAAGAATTAAATATGAGGCAAAGAAGGTGGATGGAACTTCTAAAAGATTATGATTTGGTAATCAATTATCATCCGGGTAAGGCGAATAAGGTGGCAGATGCTTTAAGCCGAAGAAAATTTGGAAAAGTAAGCTTATCTTCACTATCAGCACAATCAGGACTCCGGGAAACCATCAAATTGAAGCAGAGCCAAGACACCTCCATCTTTAAAATTAAGGAACAGATCCAACAAGGAAAACTTCCAGAATTTCAAATTGATGAGAATAGTATCCTTTGGATGGAAGGACGGTTGTATGTGCCCGATGTCGATGGAATTCGAGAAGAAGTAATGACCGAGGCACATAAATCGAGATTTTCAGTACATCCAGGAAGCACCAAAATGTACAGAGACCTGAAGAACAACTACTGGTGGAATGGGATGAAGAAATACGTAGCCGTCTTTGTTTCCAAATGCCTAACCTGTCAACAAGTCAAGGCAGAACATCAAAGGCCTGGAGGACTTTTACAGCCATTGGAAATATTAACATGGAAGTGGGATAACATCTCCATGGACTTTGTAGTCGGACTACCAAAATCAAGACAAGGTCATGATGGAATCTGGGTAATCGTTGACAGATTGACGAAGTCTGCACATTTCTTACCGGTACGGATGACTTACAACCTGGATAAACTCGCTACCTTGTATATGGAAAATATAGTGAGACTACATGGAGTCCCGACAAGTATACTGTCTGACAGAGATCCAAGATTTGTATCAAGATTCTGGAAAAGTTTTCAAAAGGCGATGGGAACCAAAGTCACTCTCAGCACAACCTATCATCCTCAGACTGATGGCCAAACCGAGAGGACAATTCAAACCCTCGAGGATATGCTGAGAGCGTGTGCACTGGATTTTTCTGGAAATTGGAGTGAACAGTTACCCCTGATAGAATTCGCCTATAACAACAGCTATCACAGTAGCATCGAGATGGCTCCATATGAAGCTTTGTATGGTAAAAAGAGTAGGTCGCCTCTATATTGGGACGAAGTCGGAGAAAAAGCTGTTACCGAACCAGAACTTGTACAAATAACCGTTGATTAAGTAGCTGTAATCAAAGAAAGACTCAAGACAGCCCAAGATAGACAAAATAGCTGGGCAGATATGAGAAGAAGACCGTTAGAATTAGAGATTGGTGAAAAAGCTTACGTCAAAGTCTCTCCCATGAACGGAGTGGTTCGGTTCAGTAAATCCGGAAAGTTAAACCCGAGATATGTGGGACCGTTTGAAATATTGGAAAAGGTGGGAACCTTAGCCTACCGTCTTGCTTTGCCGCTTGATATGTCCAGGATTCACAATGTTTTCCACATTTCACAGCTGAGGAAATATGTTCCAGATCCGAGTCATGTTCTTAAAATTTCACGACTGATGATTGAAGGAAATCTCAATGAAGGACTCAAATACGAAGAAGTCCCTATCCGAATAGTGGACACAAAAGACCAATTGTTGAGGCACCGGACAATCCCATATGTCAAGGTGCAGTGGTCAAATCATACCGAAAGGGAGGCAACTTGGGAACTCGAAGAGAAAATGCGTTCACAATACCCTCATTTATTCAAAAATTCGAGCTGATCCAAGTTTCGAGGATGAAACTTTCAATAAGGAGGGAGGGATGTGAGAACCCGGAAAATTCGATCCGAAGCAAATCACGTAAGGAATACAAACTTAAAATTTAGCTTAAACGAAGTTCAACAATTTTCATTCTAACTATAGAAATTAAATATGAACTTAGATTTAAGCTAACTTAACTCGAGGAAATGGTTTCAAAGTTCGGAGATTAACTCAACATGAAGCCGAGCTGCAAATAACCGCATCCGTTGAAGTATTGTCACAGGAAGAGTAAAACCCCAGCTCAAGGACTCGATCTTTCAGCTCGAAACAGCTCAACCAAGCTTGTCCTAACAAGACCAAAAAGGGAGCTAAAAGATGAGCCAAGGGATTGGACAAACTTATTATGCAAGAAACAAACTTTAATTTAACCAAGGAAGAAGTTAAGGGATGGGCTAAAGGTTAGGACAAATTAAGTATGCAAGAAATGACCGTTGAGATAATTCATGAAGGAGCTAAGGGAGGAGCTAGGAGACCAGGACACATTTATGGTGCAAGGAATGACTCTTGGTGCTTGGAATTACTTTGACCACCATAATGATTACATTAAAACCCTTTCTTGGAGACCAATTGGTCGACCAAAAAGGCTAGGTGAAAGGTTTTTCTTTGCCTATAAATACCACTCACTTGGTTGAGAAAAAAGCACACCACAATACCTCTCAAAATTCGGCCAAGCTAAGCTAAGGAGAAGAAGGAAATTTCGTGCAGTCCGGAGTTGCTATCCTACGTCAAAGTGCTGCTCGATTAAAGACAGTATTTGCTAAAGTTACATCGAGGTGCTGCTCGATTTTTGAGAATAAACTTCATACAAGAATCTGCAAATTTGGTAAGTGGGCTTTTGTTATGTACTTCGTTTGTATATTTAAAACTTTGCATATAAATGATATGACATGCATGATTGTGTGTTTATTCTTTCGAAAATCTCCGTCTGTTATTTTAAAACTATCGATCGATTATTTGTGTTCTTTCTGTTTCTTCGAAATTCTTTAATTCCGCTGAATCTGTCTGAAATTCAGATAAGTTCTGTTCGATAAAAATCTGAAATCTTTGTTACACTGTTACGGTTCAATTTGAAATGGGACGAGAATTGTGATTCTGTCTGGCCCCCAATGGTGGGTATAAAACCATTTCTGTCTGGCCCCCACCGGTGGGTATAAAACCGAGTTCTGGCCTCACTCCTTAGAGGACTAACATATTGGGGACAATTTGACCATGGAAATGAGATGAGTAACAGTGTTGTGTCTGTCTTCGAATTTTTCTGAAATGATCTGATCTGCTTCTGAATTGTTCTGAATCATCTGTTAACTTTTGTCTTATATTCGATTCGTTTCTGTAATTTAAAAGTAATGAGATTTGAAAGTGTGTTAAGGAAATGTTTTAAAGACTAAGTTCTATATGTATAATTGGAAATCGATCGACCCCCCACTTGCTGAGTGTTTCCTAAAACACTCACCCCTTACAAATTTCAGATAAAACTTAAGAGCAAATAAATGAGGAGGAGCGGGAAGCTTTCTGGGGTTGGTGAATCGATGATCAAGATCAAGACGCAATGGTTTCTGTTTTTCTTTTGTTTCCGCTTCAAAATACTCTGATGTAATTTCCATTTCAGTGTCATTGTAAAGACATTATTGATTTTATGAAAAAGACTGGTTTAATTTGATACGAGGCTTAATTGTTTGCAAATAATTGTTAAACAATGCCGGATGTCACCGATGCTTCGGACACGGGGCATGACATTTTCGATTCATTCACAGGAGTATATGTCAATGGCACTTCATCAATCTTCTTGACTTCAGGACATTCATCTCCAGCTCCAATGTCTGACTTGTCCTTGTACAGAAGTTGCTCATTAAAGATTACATCCCTGCTCTGAATAATCTTCCTATTTTGGTCATCCCAGAAACGATAACCAAACTCATTATCTCCATAACCAATAAAGAAGCACTTCTTTGATTTCAGATCAAGTTTTGTTCTGCTTGCTGAATCAATATGAACATAGGATAGACATCCAAACACTTTCAAGAAAGAAAGTTTTACTTCTTTTCTGCTCCAAACCTCTTCGGGTATTTTGTAGTCCATTGGTACCGAAGGTCCTCTGTTGATCAGATATGCTGCAGTTTTAACAGCATCAGCCCAGAATGATTTTGGCAATCCAGAATGCAATCTCATGCTCCTTGCGCGTTCATTCAAGGTCTTGTTCATCCTTTCAGCTACACCATTTTGTTGAGGTGTACCAGGAATTGTTTTTTCCATCTTGATCCCATTATGTGCACAATATTTCTTGAACTCATCATCTTCATATTCTCCACCATTGTCAGACCATAAGCACTTCACCTTCAAGTTGGTCTCATTTTCCACCATGGCTTTCCACCTTTTAAAGGTCTCGTAAACATCAGATTTATTTTTCAGAAAATAAACCCAAACTGTTCTACTCGAATCGTCAATGAATGTGACATAGTATCTCGAGCCTCCAAGGGATGTCACAGGAGATGGTCCCCATATATCAGTATGAACAAGCTCCAACTTTGCTACTTTCGGTTCTCTACCGCCTTTTGAAAAGCTCACCTTTTTCTGATTTCCAAAGATACAGCTTTCATATAGCTTGTGTTCAACGGTCTTTAATTCCGGTAACTTCCCATTTGATACAAGCATCTTCATTTCCTTCTCACTCATATGCCCAAGCCTACAATGTCATAGACATGAATTAGCTCCAGCAGCCGTATGTATCTCTGGAACTTGAAGTCATATAAAATGTTCCAGTTTTCTTTCCTCGAGCAACAATCATGGCTCTTTTGTTCAATTTCCAGGAACCATCACCAAAGGTCACATTATGACCTTCGTCATTGAGCTGTCCCACCGAGAACAGATTTCTTGTTAATTTCGGTACATGCCTAACTTTGTTGATTTTCCTGACAGACCCATTTGACATCTTCATCTGGACATCACCCATACCAACTATTTCCAAAGGTTTTCCATCAGTCAGGAAAACTTTTCCGTAATCACCAGCGATGTAATTATAGAATACATCACGATTACCAGTGGTATGAAACGAAGCTCCTGAGTCCATAGCCCAAGAATCAACCGGGCTTTCCATGGATAGTAGTAGAGCATCATGTACCTCCTCAGTGACAACATTTGCATTATTCTTAGTTGATTTGCAGCTATTTTTCAAGTGACCAGTTTCGCCTCAGCTCCAGCACTTCAAATTTTTTCAAAGTCGCTTTTGTCTTTTCTATTTCTTGACTTGGACCTACCGCGCCATCGGTTAGAACTCTTTTCGCCACTCTTGCCCCTTCCTCTGTTCTCGAGATTTAGAGCAGATCTCGATGATGTTCCTTTACCCGAATCCATCCTGAATTTTGTTTTTAACATCATTGAATTGTAGTTTTCTTTTTCCAACAGAGTTGCTAACCGCTGGCCGCATTGGTTCCCAATTATTTGGTAAAGATGCCAAAAGGATAAGTGCACGAATCTCATCATCAAAATTTATTTCAACCGATGTTAGCTGAGAAACAATCATGTTGAATTCATTGATGTGTTTAGCCACTGAAGCACATTCTCCCATTTTCAAGTTGAATGAATTTTTCATGAGATGTACTTTGTTGTTTGCTGATGGCTTCTCGTACATGTCCGATAAAATGGACATAATCTCTTCTATGGTTTGTGCCTCCGCCATGTTATGTGCCACATTCTTCGTTAGGGTCAATTGTATCAAACCTAACACCTGTCGGTCAAGGAGCTCCCAATCATCATCCTCCATCTTTTCCAGTTTCTTTCCTGATAGAGGTTGATGCAGCTTCTTACTGTACAGATAATCTCTTATCTGTAACCGCCACAACGAAAAATCTGTCCCGGTCCCGATCCATCATCTTCGGCCATCACTTCTCTAGCCTTAGCAAAAAATCTAAAAAATATTTTCTGATATGAAAGATCAGACAATGCTGCAACCACAGAGCATACTCAGAATTCTTCAGAATTTTCACAACAAGGCTCTGATACCAGTTGTTGGGAAATTATACCGAAGATTTCAGAATAAAATAACCAAAAAGAACACAAAGATTTACGTGGTTCACCCAATATAGGCTACGTCCACGGAGCTACTGCAGATATTTTATAACAGGAGAAATATTACAACAAGTGTATACAACAATACACTAAATATCTCACACTCCCAACCCGAGTATAACCGAGAAAAATAATTTCTCTAACTCACACAAGACAACACTCAACACTCAAATGCTCTCTCTATTTTTCTAAGCTTTGAAAGGTTTTGATTTTGGGATACTAAAAGCAAACAAAGAAGGCTCAATTTATAACAAATTTCTAAGCCAACATTGAAAAAATTTCCGATGTGGGATTCTAATTTCCTGAATTGTTTATTCAGCGTGGGCCCCAATTTTATATCCACTTGCCTAACATCAGCTTTGTCGGGATGATAGCTAATGTTACAATCGTAGTTTCTAACAAGCTCTAGCTACCGTCTTTGTCTCATATTCAAGTCTCTTGGGTGAAGAAATATTTAAGACTTTTATGGTCCGTAAAGATCTTACAATTCTCACCATACAAGTAGTGCTTTCAAATTTTAAACGCAAGTACGACTGCTGCAAGCTCAAGATCATGCGTCGGATAATTCTTTTCATGTACTTTCAACTGTCTAGACGCATACGCTATGACTCGCTTGTGCTGCATAAGAACTGCACCCAATCCTAGCTTCGAAGCATCGGTGTACAACACATATTTCCTTTGTTCTGTCGGCATAGCTAAAACTGACGTTGTAGTGAGTGCTTGCTTCAACTGATCGAAGCTATTTTGGCACTCTGGTCTCCAATTAAATTTTGCATTCTTTTTCGTCAATTACGTCATGGATACTGCAATGGATGAAAATCCTTTGATGAACTTACGATAGTAGCCAGCTAAACCCAAGAAACTGCGGATCTCCGTCACACTTTTATGCAATGGCCAATGCTTGACTGACTCGACCTTAGATGGGTCAACCTCTACTCCCGCTTGCTCAGCGTGCATCATATAGGCCCTTTCAGTCGTGGGTTGCTTGTTCACCCCTTGCTCCGCTCCCTCCCATCATAAGGAAGCGTCCCCCTTCAGTAGATAGATGATACAACGAACTCGGTCAGAGTCCACCATGTCCATATATTGAAAAACCACCTCCAAAGATCGAATCCACCCCTCAACCACGAATGGATCTAGTGCTATGAAAATCCTCAGGGTTCATCCTCCTAAAACGCTCATAGGCTGCCTCCGGTCGAACCCTCGCAGCATTTCCAACATGCTGCTCTAATAACTGTACCATGCCCACTAGTACACGAGCTCTAGCATCCTGATTAGGAGGAGTCAGTGGAATCTCCTCCTCACGTCCAGCATCAATACCACTACGAAGAACTCGTCTAGGAGGCATCTCTGTATAAGCCGTCCCAACCACGAAACCTACATGCATTTAACATTTTAAATGAAACATGCATCTAACCACTATATCATGTATCATAAAATCATTTAAAACATATAAAATCTAAAGCAGTAAAAACTTACATACTTGAGGCGTGACTTCTTCAGCTTTTCGGAGTGGCAGTAACATAATCTTTTGGGGATCCTAGGCTCTGATACCAACTGAAATGCCCTCTACTTTTTAACTTTAAAATTCTACTAAACTTTTTTTAAAAGCATAAAATCGAAAATCAATAATTTAAATAAC
The DNA here is from genome assembly GCF_012295235.1 of Primulina huaijiensis. Lineage (NCBI taxonomy): Eukaryota > Viridiplantae > Streptophyta > Magnoliopsida > Lamiales > Gesneriaceae > Primulina > Primulina huaijiensis. The sequence goes on from NC_133323.1 coordinate 17,960,666, forward strand.
CTTAACGTTTTCATAAATCAAAATAATGTAACATTTAAAATTTCAAGTACATAAAAATCCCTAAATCTTAAATTACCAAATTCAACTTCCACTTTTAACATGAGACCAACTAACTTCAAAATAAAGCATAAAAGTCTCTAATAAAATCATTAACATAATCTTTTAAAACTTTGACTATAAAGCTAGTGTGGAAAATAAATGTCCCTCAGGATTGTACTGCCGGACGCGATCCATTCAAGCATCAGCGCCTCTCTCAATATCATCATAACCTGCAACATTCTAACCTAGTCAATCTAATGACTCAGCACATTCTAAACAGGAGTAACAAATAATACATATACAAGCGCATGCATTAAAATCATACTTTTATTTAAAATAACTTTTAAGCATAAATAAATCGTAAACCATAAACCGTAAATCGTAAATCGTAAAGCTTTCAATCATTTATCATTTTGGGTGAAGTTTGATCCTTGAAAGTGACTAGCCTTTTCCTATGGTCGACTGATCAGTCTTTGCTCACCATTGCGCATGGAGACGGGCATTAGGCACTGACGTAAAATAAAAATACGATCGTTGGGCTCTCTTTGGGGCCTTGTCCCGTAAACGGGCTCCCTCTTGGGTAGTCTCCGTCACGATATTTCTAAGAATCATATATCATCTATCCTCTTTGTCATAGTCAATTTACACCCTTCAAAATATATATTTTTTTAAATCATAAAATATCATGACTTTCTAAAAATAGCATTTTTACAGTAAAAATTGCATAGTTTTACCATAAAACATAAAATATCATATTTTCATCAAAATCATCATAATATATCATTTAACATGCATTATGACCCTTTGGGACACTGCCAACCCTTGTCGTGCTACCTAGGTGTAAGATGATCGTTTTGCCCCTGGACGTAAAATTTTTGGATTTTGACTTTTTCTTACTTTGATTGACTCTAGACCATCCCATATAATTATTTAAGCTTAAATTTAATTTTTAGTATTTTTATTTAGCTTAAATTCGAGGCTTTCGATTTATTTCCTATTTACTAATTCATAAAGAGATAAATTCCCGTATTAATTCAAACTTTAATATTTTTCCCCAATTTTAACCATATACTTTTATTACCTGAACCACTCTCGTGAACAATGAATCAACTCCCGTGGACCATGGCTCGACCCTTTTTTCTTCCCCTAGTCCTAACTCGAACCTAAGCTAATCCCATCGAACCACCTTTCGTTTTTCTCAAACCACAGTCGATCCAACTCGCGCCAACCCCTGACCAGACCACCTACGGACCCTACTGCCCAGCCCTGACCCGTTTAAGCAGCCCTTAGCCCACTCCACCAGTTCTAGCATGACCTGCAGGCGAGACTTGCAACTAGGATTCCTACTCGACGAGGACTGTTCACCCGAGCCACCACTCAAGCTCGAACCCTCCTGACCCTCACTGAACCACCCTCAGATCTAGCCTAGGCCAACCTATCCAAGCTCCAACCATCACGCAAAAACCGATCGCGGCATGCGATCTATGCGCATAGGAAGAGTCCATGCGATCATGGACTCTTTGTTATCAACAAACCATGGGCTAGGACCCTACCAAACCCTGAACCATGACCCACACGACCCATAGCTAGCCCTGGTCGAGCCGCATGGTGCCAAGCCACATAGTCTAGCCATATTCCCATCGGTTATACTAGGAAATCCTAGGACTCTCCTATCTCGGCCAAGCTCGATTTCCAGAATGTATTTTATCTTTTGAAGACTCTTTTCCCGTCCCTTAAACACCCCCTATTGGCAGTGTGTCCTTAGGAATCATAGAGTTTAATAAACAAGCGTAAAATCATCAAAACTTTGAAAATAATCGTTATATCGTTAAACCCATCGAACGTAAATATTTTTCATGCAACATTAATCAAAACATGCATAATATTGTTTGAATGATACGTCAAAAGATTTAGAAATGTGCCTTTGCGTTCTAGAATGCTCGAAAATACGATCGTCGGTGTGGGGTGCGAGGAAGAACGAATATGTGATGAAGACTCCTTGTTTTCTTCCCTTAAGATTTTCGAAATTTAGTGTGTGTATTGTGTGTGAGGATCGACTGATATGCTGCTTTGAAAGCCTAGGTTTCTATTTTACAGATTTTAATTTGCATGAAATGGGCTTGGGTTTTCGGTTTTTAAATTTAGGAGCAATTGAGGCTACTTATCCTAGGTAATTTGGGCCCAATAACACCTATTTAATTGAAAAATAAAAGTTTATGAAAATTAGTTTTGAAAAATAATGCATTTGATATTTTAAAAGTATCTCGTTTTCCCAAAACCGGCTTTCCGGATAAAATCGTTCTCGTCTGATAAAATAATTTGAACTCTATCATTTTTAGAAAAAATTAATCATTTTTAATCATATTAAGAAGCCTTTAAAATATTTATTTTGTCTTGGTCGTCCTCGGTCTCCTATCCCCAACCTATTATCGAATATTCGAACAAAATCTAAAATTCTCATGAAATCATGTCATATAATCATTTAATCATGCAATCTTACATTTAATCATATAATATGTATCATGCAAGAATTTAAAATTAATTATGCAAAGCAAGTAAGCAGTTTAAATCGTTTGCATACATGTGACTACATAGGTTGAATTTTGGGCGTTACAACTGGTCTAGGCTAGGTAGGTTAGAGTCCAAGAGGGTCTATGAATGGTCTGGTCCATGATGGCTCGGTGGTGGCTCGAGGGATTTGAGTCGTGGCTCAATATGGGTAGGCTAGGGTTCAAACTTTGGCTTGATGAAGGGAAAGGCTTGAACCACGGTCCACGAGGTTCGATTCATGGTTCACGAGGGTAGTCTAGGTATGAAAAGGATATGATTAAAATTTGGGATTAAAATATTTAAGTTTGAATTAACTTAGAAATTAAATGCTTTACAGTTTAGTAATTAAAGAATTAAATCAAAAAGCCCGAGTTTATGTTAAATAAAAATATTAGAAGTCAAATTTAAGCTTAAATAATTATTTGGGATAGTCTCGAGTCAATGAAATTGAGAAAAAGTCAAAATCAGGAATTTTTGAGTCCAAAGACAAAACGATCATTTTACACATGGGTAGTACAAAAAGGTTTGATAGTGTACCGAAAAATCATAGCGCATGCTAAATGATATTTTAAAACGTTTACGATGAAAATATGAGATTTTATGATTTATGATAAAACTGTGCAATTTTTACTGTTAATATTATATTTTTCGAATGTGAAAATGACACGATATTTTATGATTAAAAAGAAAAAGAAAAATATTTTGAAGGATGTGAATTGACTATGACAAAAAGTATATGATATATGATTTTTGGGGATATCATGAGGGAGAAGGCCACAGAGGAAGCCCATTTACGGAAGAAGGCCCCGATCGTATTTCTATTTTATGTTAGTGCCTAGTGCCCGTTCCCATGCGTAATGGTAAGCTGAGTCTGATCAGTCGACCAGAGGATAAACTCGTCACTTTCAAGGATCAAACTTCACCAAAACGATAAATGATGGAAAGCTTTATGATTTGACGATTTATGATTAAATTATGCTTAGATATTTATGCTAGTTTATTTTGAATAAAAGTATGATCGTTAATGCATGTCTTTGTATATTTATTATTTATTACTCATGTTTAGAATGTGCTGAGTAATTAGACTCACTAGGTTTGAATGTTACAGGTGAGGATGAGATGGAGGGAGGCGCTGATGCTTGAGTGGATCGAGTCCGACAATACACTTCCGCGGGACATTATTTTCTACATTAACTTGATAGTTAAAGTTTTAAAGATTTTGTTAATGATTTAATTAGGTATTTTTATGCTTTATTTGAGTTTAGTTTGATCTTGTTAAAGGTCGATGTAGGGTTTTTGGTTAATTAACGAGTTAGAGATTTTTATGCACTTGAGATTTCAAATGTTAAATTATTTTGGATGATGGAAATGTTAAGTTATTTTAAATTTGAATTTCGAATTTTATGTTTTAAAAAAAAGTTTTAGTAGGATTTTAACGTTTAAAAGTAGCGGACGTTTCAGGTTTGAGGATGGAAGGCAGTACTGAATAGCAGCTTAGTACCCAATGCCTGATGCACACTCTTCTAGAACACAGACATGAACCTCGGATCCCTGTCCGACACGATGGACACTGAAATCCCATGCAGTCTGACTATCTCTCTGACATACAGCTCTGCGTACTGAGTCATGGTGAAACTCTTCTTGATTGCTAGAAAGTGTGCTGACTTAGTGAGCCGATCAACTATCACCCAAATGGCCTTATATCCCCCAGTTGTCCACGGAATCCCTGTCATGAAATCCATAGTAATATTCTCCCATTTTTACTCGGGAATAGAGAGTGGTCTCAGCTTTCTTGTAGGTCAATGATGTTCGGTTTTAACCCGCTAACACGTCAAACACTCAAACACAAAACACAAGATATCTGGCTTCATGCTCGGCCATCAATAAAGAGTCTTTAGATCCTTATACATCTTCATACTCCCTGGAGAATGGAATACGGGGTGCTGTGGGCCTCATTCATGATATATGCTCTCAGGGAATCACTTCTAGGAACCCACAGTCAGTCACGATATCTGACTATGCCATCCTCAACTATATACAAACTCAGGCCCTTAGACTCATCTCTCTGTCTCCACTTCTGCAGCTGCTAGTCAGAAGTCTGCCCTGCTCGAATCCTGTCTCTCAGTGTAGACTGTACTGTCAGGGTAGAAAGACTAGGGGCATCCACCTGACATACACTGCAAGCTCAAACCTCTGAATCTATGCCTGCAACGACCTTTGTACCGACAACTGAGTAATCACTGCATGCTTCCTATTCATGGCATCCGCGACCACATTAGCCTTACGCGGATGGTAGCTAATGTCGCAGTCATAATCCTTCACTAGCTCTAGCTATCTCTGCTGTCTCATATTCAGCTCTTTCTACATGAATAAGTACTTCATGCTCTCGTGATCGATGAAAATCCTGCACTTCTCTCCATACAGATAGTGCCTCCATATCTTCAAGGCAAATACCACTGCCGCTAGCTTGAGGTCATGAGTCGGATAATTCTTCTCATGGACCTTCAACTGTCTGGACGCATAGGCTATAACTCTGTCATGCTGCATCAGAACTGCGTCCAAACCGAGCTTCGAAACATTTGTATAAAGCACAAACTCCCATTGCCCTGATGGCATAGCTAGGACCGACGCGAACGTCAATGCCTACTTCAGTCTGTCAAAACTCTCTTAGCACTCTGATCCCCAAACGAATTTGGTATTCTTCTTCATCAAGGCGGTCGTGGGCACTGCAATAGAAGAAAAGCCATGAATAATCTTTCTGTAGTACCCAGCCATTCCCAAAAAACTGTTGATCTCTATCACACTCTTAGGCGCTGGCCAATCTTGGACTGCCTCGACCTCACTGGGATCAACCTCCACTCTATCTCAGTATATGATATGGCCCAAGAATGCCACTCTATCCAACCGAAACTCACATTTACTGAACTTGACATCGACGGTCCTGCAAGACCTATAGACCTGTTCTCAAATGCTGACTATGCTCCTCTCTGCTATTTGAATAAATCAGGATGTCGTCTATGAAAACTATGATAAACTGATCCAAATACGGCTGAAACACATGATTCATGAGATCCATGAAGATCGCTGACGCGTTTGTCAGTCCGAAGGACATCACCATAAACTCATAGTGCCCATAACACATCCTGAATGCCTTCTTATGCACGTCAGGCTCTCTCACCTTCAGTTGGTGTATACTGATCGGAGATCTAACTTCTAGAATACGAATAGATCCTCGATCCTGGGCAGTGGATACTTATTCTTAACTGTGACCCGGTTCAGCTCCAAGTAATCAATGCAAAGCCGCATGCTGCCATCCTTCTTCTTTACAAACAGTATCAGTGCGCCCCATGAAGAAAAGCTCGGGCGAATAAACCCTTGTCTAGAAAGTCCTGTATCTGATCCTTCAGCTCCTTCATTTTTGCAAGTGCTAGACGATAGGGTGTCTTAGAAATCAGCACTGTTACTGGCATCAACTCGATAGAAAAGTCCACCTCTTTGTCTGGAGGAATGCCTAAAACCTCGTCCAAGAAAACGTTGGGAAAATCCCTTGCCATCTTGACATCCTCTAGCCTCTGGATGATTGGCTCGGTCACTGTTACACTACTCGCCAAAATGTGTGGCAGCCTCTCCTCATGAGCTTCCTCGCACAGATGCAAGAAATGATGTGCGGCACCTGCTCGTGTCTGGCTGTCTCGAAAATAAATGGCTTACTGCTGGGCGGTCAGACAGATACTGACATCCGTCTAAAATCTTTAGCAGCTCCATTCAAAGAAATCCAGTCCATACCCAGAATAATATTGAACTCCGACAACGGTAGCATAATCAAATATGCTGGCACCATATTTTTCTGTAACCGAAGCTCTAATCTCTTCACTATCTGCGAGGTAAACCTCTGAACTACGGACATAATCAAAAATCTGAATCCCAATTCCATAGCCTCTGGTATGATTACTAGTCTCCTGACAAATGACTCGGATATAAATAAATGTGTAGCTCTGGAATCTAGCAATGGATATGTGACTACACCTGAAATATATATCCTTCATGCGACAAAACATATATACCATCAAATATGGTCTTGTTCAAGCTTAAGAATTTTTCTATCAGTAATAATCCCAAAATACTCGAAAAATAACTGATTTAATTCAAGTGTTCCATCAAAAATTCTGAAGTTTACCACTAAAATTTCCAAAAATTACAAATTGCCCTAAAGTTTGAATTTAATACAATTTGGCCCTTCAAATTTTCATTGCATCTTAGTCCTCATGAAATTTCAAATCTACTCAATTTAAACCTTAATTTTCTCGAAAATTACAAATTTGTCCCAAAATTTTGAAAAATGCCAAACAGCCCCTCGACTTTAGAATTTTGCAATTAGGTCCCTGTAATATCTGTCATTGCATTTTGGTCTTCAAAAATCTTAATTAAATCAATTCAACCCTTAATTCCACATATTAGAACATGCAATCTAATTTATTCTAGGTTCTCAATCCCAAGAATAATTCCAACAAACAACATAATATCACATGCAATCGAGGCGATAAATAAAAGTTTTAAACATAAGGGTTACCGGTGATCAGTGTCGAGTCTGGCTCAGCCTCTGCATCCTCGGCATGCATCACATAGGCCCTTCCAGTAGTGGGGCCCTTGTTCCTAGGGCAATCAGCTGCTTTGTGGACCTCCTCTTTGCAAATAAAACACTTGAAGGTTCCCCACATACACGTACCATAGTGGAACCGGTTGCACTGCTTGCACGGCTGTCTCTCCTCTGGCTTAGGAGCCCCTGGAGCCTATGGTGGCCTCTGCTGTCCGGGCCTCTTGAACTGACCTTGGGGCTTCTGCTACCCCTGAGGCCTTGGTGGCCCTATGAACTGCTTCTTTCTGTGGCTGCGAGCTCTGATGAGCCTGATGCCTCTTCCGATTCATCTCGGCGTCAATATCTCTCAAGGCCTTACCACCTGAAAAGAATAGGCGGTGGCATCATCATAGGTTGGCGGTCTCATCAACATAATGTCCCAGCGAATAGTGGGTCTGAGACCATCCATAAAGTGTCTCAGCTTCTCCGGATCATCCCTCGCAATAAGGGGCACAAAGTGACAGCCCCTATCAAACCTTCGAATAAACTCTGCCACAAATATATCTCCCTGTCGGAGACTCATGAACTCCCTCGTCAGGCGTCCCCTGACATCCGCTGGAAAGTATTTGTTATAGAATATGTCCTTGAATTGTCCCCAAGTAAGGGTAGCCAAATCCACCCTGTGAGCTGCTCCCTCCATCATAGGGATGCATCATCCCTCAGCACGTAGATGGCACATCTGACCCTGTCGCCATCCCTCATCTCTAAGCTCTGAAAGTGCAGCTCTAGAGATCAGATCCAACCCTCTGCTAAGAATGGATCGGTAGTACCCCCGAACTACTTCGGGTTGAATCATCTGAACTGCTCATAAATGTTTGTCTGGGGTCTGGGAGCCTGCTGCGCCTGCTCCATCAGTCTTGCAATACCATCAAGGACTCGAATAGCTGCATCTCCTAGCGGTGGTGGAGGAAGGCCTCTATCGCCTCCAGAAGTATCATCCTATCTGTCGGTGCTAGGGTGCGTCTGGGAGGCATAGTATCTGAATATAATACAAATTCTAAACGTAACCCATCATGCAATTTAATCTAGTTTTCAAAACATTTAATCTTTAAATCATGTAAACCGCTAAACATATATCGTAAATCACTGAAAAAATTATATCATATAAACATGCAGGTGATGGCATAAAACGTTCAAAACATTTTTAAAACATGCAAACTTACAGACTTGAGGCTTGACGACTTAGCGGCTGAAGCTGGCAGTGGCACAACCCTTTACAGGACCCTTGATCTGATACCAAATGAAACGTCTACTATCAGAATACTACTAGAACTTTTTTTTAAAAGCTCATTTCGAAAATATATTCAATCACATGCATGCAGTAAAAGATGTCAATCACAAATTTTAAAATAAAAGTATTCAACTACAGGTAAAAATAGCGCAGTTAAAAAAAGAATATCTCAACAACAAGCCCTAGAATGTTATTTAAAATACTTCAAATAACGACATGCAATGTCCCATCACCCATCAACATATAAAAACGAAAGCATATCAAATATCCATGATTACTCCTAACTCAAAAACATAATGTGCGGAAAAATATGGTCCTCGGGTTAGCGTGCGCACATATAGCCCCACCTACTCAGTCTCCGGTGCCTCCTGTCTCCATATCAATATGCTCACTTGTACCAATCACACTTAGTGAGTTTAAAGACTCAACACATCTGAACTGTTATAGCAAGTACATATACATAACATGCAACAGTGAAATGTACTGTAATTAACATACATGTCGCGATCTTAAAAAATGTAAGCATAAACATGACATGTCAAAGCATAAAAGTGTCCATAACACATCATATCAACATATACATGTTCATTTTTCTTTATTTGGATTCCGTTCATTAGTTGTGACTTCCGTATCAGCTCTAGTCAATGGATCTATCTACGTATAACTACGGTACCCGACAGCGAGGATATCAGCGACAGTATTACCCATCCACTGAACCTTGGCCTTACATGTTCGTGTTCGTGTTCATGTTCGTATTAATCACAACCAACTCCATTCCTTAAAAACATATCATCATATTCATCACTTATAAAATTATGCATATACATAAATTTCCTTAAAATAAAGCATGCAACACATTTTCATATTATCATAAAAATTTATGTTCATAATAACATATACATTTAAAAAATGTCAATTTGCGATCAGGGCGTTGTTAGGATTGCTAACTCGACCCGGGAGCAAAATGACCATTTTGCCCATAGAAACCTTAATTGACCATTTTACGTCTGGACCTCAAAATTTCGACCCGAAGCTAACCAAACTCCTCAAAACACTTCAAAACATATTTATAATCATTTCATAGACGTGACTTTGAGCTCATCCCGTAACTTTTATGATTCGTTTTAAAACTTGGACTGGGGTCCCAGTTTTAACCTGAATCAACCCGAAACTTAGCCAAACTTTTCCCAAATTTTAACCACCACTTATTCACACCCTACAAGACCTTAAAAAATCTAATTAGACCACCAAAGGCGAAAGAAAACGACCGAACAGCGGCTGGAAAATCCTGCGCAAGAAAAGTCAAACCCTAATTCACCTTTGGCTTCCATTTTTTCGAACCTAGCTCAAGACCAAATGGACGAGCCCCTAGCCGACTATCCTGAGACCATGACCAAACCATGAGCCCCCTGTTGGACTGACCTAACCCGCAACTACAGCCCCTGCATGCTGGCCTAATCAAATTGCCACACACGACGCGACAAACTTGACACCCTTGATCGACTCATGCCACGCCCTACTTTCAGTAGCCCATGACCCTCACAAGCCTCGACTAAGACCCACCAGGACTTGAACCATGGTCCAGACTTAGCCCATGCATGCTGCTCAAGCTTCCTCACCCGATCGAGCCACCAAATGCTTCCAAACGCAAGAACACGCTCGGCTCCCTACACGACCTCGATCCAATGGCTGTACCAGCACTTAGAACTCCTCTAAACCCTCTCAAAATTGTTCCCTACTAACCATGCTGGCAGCACCTTCAACCGAACCAACAAACATGATGAGTAATGAAGAAATCTCAACATTTTCAAGAAAAAACCATGTAATCTCGATGCACAATGATAGTTTGACAAAATATCATGAAAAAATGTTCATCATACATACGGTAGTGTGATTGATCTGAAAAAGAGGGTATAGGACGTGCCTTAATGCAAAAACGTATGCAAAACGATGACCAACAGAGCGAGGGACGAACATCGAAGGACCGGGCGACGTATTTACCAAATTTTTCTTCCAAAAACCGACCATAACTCAGCTTCTGGACGAGGAGAAGCTGCTAGAGGTGATGAGGGGCTGCCGAGGGTGTGAGGATTAGGTTTAGGGTTTAGTTGGTAGGTTTTTAATAAAAAGATTAGTGTATAACGAGCCCTAATTAAAATAATGAAGTCTAGTATAATTTTGGGCTCATTATGCAATAAATAATCCCATTACCAAAAACTCTCCCAAAAATATTTCGTTTAGGTACATTTTTTAAAATATTGCTTGAACCCTCAAAAAAACCCTCGACTTGCTAAAATTTGCGTACCGGTTTAAAATATGACTCGGCGAGTAAAAATACTCTACCTAGGCCCATTTTGAAAATCTCACTTATTTACACCATATATTAAATATATAAAAATAATTATTAAATCAAAATAATTTTCCTTAATTGTCTCTGGTTTCCGTTCCTTGTTCGAGTGCGAAATACTACTAAAAGCTCTAATGCATGAAATCTTAATAAACCATGAAATGAAACACATATCCATGCAATAATCATGCATTTAAAGCTTTAAAATAACTAAACACATATTTTAGTAAAACCCTAGATGACATACAGTCAAGTTACGTAGTTCGAATTTTCTTGACCTTACAAAACATCTTTCACACCATATTATGTATATTTAATTATTCTTGCATGAAAAGTATGATGCACTACTTTTATTTTCGTTTTTATGATTAAATACGCATAAAACTAGAGTTTTTTTTTTTAAAAGTCTCTTGCTAATGATGCACAAAAGGGCTGCCATGGCAGGGGTACTTTAAGGGACGTTTCTACAACACGTTAAGGGTCCATATATGCATAAATAAGGGCTGTACATGTAAGTTTGATGGCTTGAACGAAAATTTGGTTATTGGTGAGTTAAGGTTCCGCTAGGGTGCAGTTTTTTTCCTAGATACTTGCGACTGCTAGATGCGGTTAGGGCACGTCCAGGGTCTTAAGAGGGCTGAGGCATGGTCCTAGATAGGCTGCATGATGGTTGGATCAAGGGCGAAGGGCAAAGTCGCTCACGGGTCTTGTCACGGCTTGAGGACTTCAGCTTCTAGGCGGGTTAGGTTCTGTCCAGGTCCCTAGGGGTCGGTCATGGTCCCAAGGGGATTGGTTAGGGCTAGGGTCGAAGGTTGAATGGCAATATAAACTAGGGTTTTCGAAAATTAGGGGCTAAAATTCAGTAGGTGTCCTAGGCTGGTTCGAGTGTTTAATTGGCTTAGTTTGTGTTTTATACGGTATAGTAGGAGTTACTAAGCTTTGGTTCAAGTTTGGTTAAGTTTTGAGTCAATACGAGAGTCAAAATCGGGATGTACGTCTAAGTTTAAATACGAATTGAGAAATTAGTCGTGAAGCTTAAGTTTACATCTAAGAAATATTTGTGAGTGTATTTTAAGGTTTTATGTTAAGTTTGGATGGATTTGGGACGTTATTTCAATGTCTAAAGATAAATTGAGAAAGTTAGGGTTTCAAGGACAAAACAGTCATTTTACACCTGCAAAATGTTAGATGTCCTGACAGTGCCTTGAGTACTGTAATATATGTTAAAATGTTTATTTTAAATATTTTTGGAATTTTATGATGAAACATTAATGCTAAAAGACATGTTGCATGCTTGGTTTAAAAGAAAAATGATTTATATATGCATGAATTTTTATAAATGAGGGAAATTTGAAAAGTTGAAGGAGGTGAATTGATTGTGACTAATACGATGATATGTTAGGCAGAGGCTCGGTTGACGAGTGAGAGTGTCGCTGATGTCCCCGTCGCCCGATACCATGGAAATAATAGATGGATCCATCGACCTATAGCTAATACGACAGTCACACTTGAGGATCTGAATTCAATAAAAAGGGAAACGTATACTTATATGATGAAAATGAAAAAGTATATGATGAAAGGAAAACTGTTTAAGTTTATATTCATGAAAAGCTATTTTATTAAAAATATTTTCACTGTTGCTTGTGAATATATATGTATTACTTGCTATCATGATCAAGGTTTACTGGCTCCACAAACTCACTAAATATGATCGATGCAGGTGAGCGTGATGTTGATGTTAAGGACTTGATGGTTGAACTAGCTGGACTGAAGGTGCATACAACCCAAAGACCGACGCTAGTTTTCCGCAAAAATTATGTTTAAGATTTTAGCTACTTTAAAGATTTTATGACCTATGATGCTTTTGAGAGATTTTTGAGAGGATGTTGGAGTTAAGTTTATTTTTGAAATAATGTTAGCTTAGGGTTGGTTGACGTTTACGATTTTATGTTTTAAATGCATTCTTTTGGATTTTTAAATAATAGTT
>NC_133323.1:17973533-18032250 GCF_012295235.1 Primulina huaijiensis
ATATATATCTTTGACACTACTTAAAAATATGTAAGTTTAAATGCTTTAAATGTTTTTATGATGGTACCTGTATGTTTACCTGGTTTATACGTCTAAGATATATGTTAAAAGCTTTTTGAAGTTAAATGATATATATGATTGAAGTTGTTCAAAAAAAGATTATTATATACTGCCTGATTAGAACTTTAGATTTAAATGCATGTTGGTTACGTTTAGAATTTGGAAAATTTTCAGATATAATGTCTCCTAGACGTGCACCTAGTACCAATGGAAAGCTGAGACTAATGAGAATCATCAACGGAATGCACCCCCACCTGCTAATGGGGATGCTGCTACTCGTGTTCTAGACGGCATGACACGTTTCTTTGAGCAGCAGGCTCAGCATGCATCGAGGCCACAGCACGACATGTATGATTGGTTTTCGAGGTTGAGTCTGAAGGAATTTTCTGGCACCACCGACCCGTTCATACTGAGGGTTGGATTCGATCTCTTGAGGTGCATTTACAGTATCTGAATATGAGAGATGCTGACTGAGTTAGGTGTGCTACGTATGTGCTGAGAGACGAAGCTTCTCTTTGGTGGGAAGGAGCTGAGCATGGAGTTGATCTGGCCACCCTCAATTGGGTGCAATTCAAGAACATTTTCTGCGAGAAGTATTTTACTGCTGACATCCGATGACGCTTGAAGAGAGAATTTATGACTTTTCTTCAAGGAGACAAGACTGTGACTAAGTTTGTTAGGAGATTTGATAGGGGTTGTCACTTTAAACCCCTTATTGCTAAGGATACTGCTGGAAACACTTCTTGGATGGATTACGACCTACCATACACTGTGATGTGATGATGATGCGACCGATGGATTATGCAGCTGCCATTGCTTGCGCATTCCAAGCTGAGCAAGCCCTGAAAGATATTGATTTTGAGATCCAGAGCAAGAGGCAGTAGCACCGGAAGAGCTCTCAGCCAGCCAATAGGCAATTTACGGGACCTCCGAAAACCCAAGGGCAACAAAAGCCCCAAAAAGACAATGGAAGAAGCCAGGACAACAAAAGCCACTAGAGTCTGGAGCACCAAAACTAGAAGAAAGGCCATTATACAAAGAATGCAATCGCTCACACTATGACAAGTGTTGTTGGACAGAGCTTATGTGATGCACGATAAAGAAGCTGAGGAAGTGCCAGACACGACTCTAATAACTGGTAACCTAGTTATTTAACGCTTTTATATTGCTTTTATTTCATTAAATGTTAAATTGGTTATGAAAATTGATTGGGATAACGACGAACCTATAAGAAATTAGGTTGCATGCTCTACTATAATTGGATTTAAGGGATGACAATGAAAATTATGGAAATTGAGCATAAATTATAAGCCTTAATATTTTAAAAGAATGAATTGAACCAAACTATAAATTTTAAGGCTTGATTTGGGAAAAATCGAGATTTTGGGGTGTTTTTGGCATAATTCAAAAGCTTGGGGAACAAAGTGCAAAAATCGGAAATTTTAAGGGTTAAATCGCGTAGGACCTTATGTTTAAGGGCTAAACCAAAATTTTCAAGAGTCCAAGGACTGAAATTGAAGTGGGACGAAAATTCTAGGAGGAAATCTAGAATTTTCGAAAAATTCCTGGACTAAATTGCAATTTTTGAAAACTTAGGGACCAAAATGAAGAGAATTCAAAATTTTAGGGGATGGAAATACAATTTTCGAAAATAACTTGGCTAAAATGTGCGATTTTCGAGAAAATTATGGGAAAATAATGATAGAATTTCCTTAAGCTTCAACACGAATAGATTTGACGATATATTTTTCGCAGGAATGATATTCATTTTTTTAGGTGGAGCTACCTATGTATTCCTGGATTCGGGAGCTACACACTCATTCATATCCGAGACATTCGTCAAGCGACTAGAGATTATACTCGAGGATATGGGATTGGGTTTCAAAGTTTCTATTCCTTCTGGTGATCAAATGGTCACTTCGAGTATTGTGAGGAATCAGGAGCTTTGTTTGCAAAAAGATGTGGTTCAGGCAGATCTTATCGTACTCCCAACGCCTGAATTCGACATCATTCTAGGCATGGATTGGCTATCATTAAATGGAGCTTTGATAGATTTTCAGCAGAGGTCAGTGTCTATTTGACCGCCCAGCTGGAAATCTTTTAACTTTGAGGTAGCACGGAACAAGCAAATGCCGCACATCATCTCCTGCATTTGTGCGAAGAAACTTATTAAGCGAGGCTTCCAAGATTTTCTAGCATGTGTTACTTCAGCACATGTTCCTATCAGTCAGAAGCTAGAGGATGTTGAGGTTGTCAGAGACTTTCCTAGTGTCTTTCCTGATGACGTTTATGGAATTCCACTAGACCAAAAGATGAAATTTTCTATTGAGTTGATGTCGGGCACTGTGCCAATTTCTAAGGCGCCATATCGTCTAGCACTCGTCGAAATGAAAGATCTAAAATATCAAATTCAAGAATTTTTGGATAAGGGTTTTACTCGTCCTAGTTGTTCTTTGTGGGGCGCACCTGTATTATTTGTGAAGAAAAAAGATAGTAGTATGCGACTCTGCATTGATTATCGAGAGCTAAATAGAGTCACCATCAAGAATAAGTATCCTTTGCCTAGAATCGAAGACCTATTTGATCAATTGCAATGAACATCGATTTTCTCGAAGATAGATCTTCGTTCAGGATACCATCAGCTGAAGGTAAAGGAGTCCGATGTTCATAAGACGACTTTTAGGACTCGATATCGGCACTATGAGTTCATGGTCATGCCTTTTGGGTTGACCAACGTGCCAACGATCTTCATGGATCTCATGAATCGTGTATTTCAGCCGTATCTGGATCAATTCATCATAGTCTTTATAGATGACATTCTGATTTACTCGAACAGCCAAGAGGAGCATAGTCAGAACTTGAGAACGATGCAACGAATATTGCAAGATAGAAAGTTATTCGCTAAGTTCAGCAAGTGCGAGTTTGGCTCAAGATAGTGACATTCGTTGGCCACATCATATCTAGGGATGGAATTGAAGTTGATCCGAGCAAAGTAGAGGTAGTTAAAGAATGGCCAGTATCGAAGAGCGCAATCGAGATCTGTAGTTTCTTGGTTCTAGCTGGCTACTACCGAAACTTCATTTAAGGTTTCTCATCTATTGCAGTACCTTTGTCCGCCTTGACAAAGAAGAATGCAAAATTTATTTGGGGATCCGAATGCCAATCAAGTTTTGAAAAGTTAAAGCAAGTCTTGACTACAGCGCCAGTTCTGTCGATGTCATCGGGGCAAGGAGATTATTTTCTTTATACGGATGCTTCGAAGTTTGGTTTAGGCGCAGTTTTGATGCAAAATGACCGAGTTATAGCTTATGCGTCTAGACAGTTGAAGGTTCATGAGAAGAATTACCCGACTCATGACCTCGAGCTTGCGGCGATAGTATTTTCATTGAATATTTTAAGACATTACTTATATGGGGAGAAGTGCAAGATTTTCACCGACTATAAGAGCTTGAAGTACGTTTTCACCCAAAAAGAGTTGAACATGAGGCAACGAAGATGACTAGAATTGGTAAATGACTACGACTGCGATATTAGCTACCATCCGAGAAAAGCTAATGTAGTAGCGGACGTATTGAATCAAAAGAAAGCAGTCATTACTCAATTATCACTTCAAAGACCATTGCAGTTCGAGATTCAGGGATTCAAGCTTAAAGTATATGCAAGGGGCGAGGCCCACAATCTTGCTACTCTGAAAGTTCAGTCTACTCTGAGGGATAGAATTCGAGAAGGTCAGTCTTCTGATGAGCAATTACAAAACTGGAGACTGAGAGATTAAGCTAAGGGTCGGAAGCTGTATTCTGAGGAGGATGACATAGTTCGATTTCGAGATCGATTATGGGTTCCTAGTGGCGATTCAATGCGAGAGGTTATTATGAAGGAAGCTCACAATACGATGTACTCCATTCATCATGGAAGCACGAAGATGTACAAGTATTTGACATGCCAGCAAGTTAAGGCTGAGCATCAGATTCCCGCCGGAAAGCTTAAGTCACTTCCTATTCCCGAGTGAAAAAGGGAAAATATTACTATGGATTTTGTTGTGTGATTGCCAAGGACTATTAGAGTTTTCAATTCTATTTGGGTGATAGTTGATCGTCTTACGAAATCAGCGCATTTTCTACCTATTAAGACGTCATGGTGGCAGAGCTATATATTCGAGATAGTCGGACTGCATGGGATCCCAGTGTCCATTGTTTCTGACAAAGACCTGAGGTTCACATCATCTTTCTGGAAGAGTCTGCATGCAATAATGGGGATGAAGTTGTTATTCAGTACAACATTTCATCCTCAAACCGATGGTCAGTCTGAAAGGGTGATTCAAATTTTGGAGGATCTACCCGAGCTTGTGTAATCGATTTGTAATGAAGTTGGGAACCGAAGTTACCTCTAGTGGAGTTCACCTATAACAACATCCACCAATCATCTATAGGAATGGCTCCTTACGAGACACCATTTTGGAGGAAGTGTAGATCGCCTATACATTGGGACAAGGTTGGTAAAAGAGGGGAATTTTGTCACTCCCCTTGTCCGAAGCGTCGGTGACATCCAGCATTGTTTAACAACTACTTGAAAACAATTAAGCCTCGTATCGAAATGCCAAAAACCAGTCTTTTTCACAAATAAAACATTGTCTTTACAATGACAATAGAACAACAATTACATCAGAGTTTTGCGGAAACGAAACAGAAGAAAAGATTAAAAATCTCAATTCTTGAGCTTGACTTTCGATCACCATCCCAGAACGCTTCCTGCTCTTCCTCATTCATCTGTTCTTCATTTTTATCTGAAATTTGTAAGGGGTGAGTGTTTTGGGAAACACTCAGCAAGTGGGGGGGTCGATCGATTTCCAAAGATACATATAGAACTTAATCTTTAAAATATTTCTTTAACCAACTTTCAAAAATTATTACTTTTAACTTACAGAAGCGAATCGAATATGAGACAGAAGTTAACAGATGATTCAGAGCATTTCAGAAACAAATCAGATCATTTCAGAACAGACACAACACTGTTACTCATCTCATTTCCATGGTCAAATTGTCCCCAATATGTTAGTCCTCTAAGGGGTGAGGCCAGAACACGGTTTTATACCCACCGATGGGGGCCAGACAGAACATGGTTTTATACCCACCAATGGGGGCCAGACAGAATTACAATTCTCATCTCATTTTGAATTTGAATCGTAACAGTGCGACACAGAGGTCAGACTTATCAGACAGAACTTATCAGAGTTTCATATATCAGAATTTCAGACGGATTCAGCGGAATCAAAGAATTTCGAAACATAGAAGAAAACACATACTCGATCGAAATTTTAAAAGACGGACATCATGCATTTTTCGAAAATGAAGACACACATACATGCATGTCATAACTTATATATTCAAGTTTTAAAGTACAAACGAATATACGTAGCAAAAACCCACTTATCGAATTTTTGAGGGTAGACTCGAAATTGTAGATTTTGGCACAAAGTTTCCTTCCAAAATTTGGCAGCACTTCGATGTAACTTTAACAAATACTGTCTTCAATCCAGCAGCACTTTGACGTAGGATTGTAGCACTCGAACCGTACGAACGAAGCTTCCTCCTTGCTTGAGTCGGCCGAGAGGTTTTGGGGTGGGGGAGAGGGAGCCGAATTTTTAAGGCTTTTTGAGTGTGTTTTTCTTTCAACCTTGAGGTCCTATTTATAGAAAAAAAATGGCTTTCCATCTAGCCATTTGGCCGATCCCTTGGTCTCCAAGATTAGCCATAAATGTAGTCCAAAATCCCATGCATTCTTCAAGAGTCACATTGGTTTTCTATAGGGTCATTTCCTGCATCATTAATGTGTCTTAGCCCTTAGCTCCTCCCGCAGCTCCTTCATGGGTTAACTCAAAGGTCATTTCTTGCATACTTAATTTGTCCAAACCTTTAGCTCCTTCTTTAGCTCTCTCTTTGATCTTGTTAGGACAAGTTCGGTTGAGCTTCTTTGAGCTAAAAGATCGTGTCCTTGAGCTGGGGTTTTACTCTTCCCGTAGTAACTCTTCAATGGATGCTGTTATTTGCAGCTTGGCCTCCTGTTGAGCTAATCCCCGAGCTTTGAAGCTATTTACTTGAGTTAAATTTACTGAAAATCTAAGTTAATATTCAAGTTTATAGTTAGAATGAAAGTTGTTGAGCTTATATTAAGCTAAATTTCAATCTCGTATTTCTTACATGATTTATTTCTGATCGAAAAATCTCGGGTTCTCACAAATTTGGTCTGGACTTGATCAAGCAAACAACAGAGCTAGTCGTCAAAATCCGAGATAGGATGAAGACGGCACAAAGCCGACAAAAGAGCAACGCCGACAAGCGGCGAAGAGAATTAGAGTTTGCAGTGGGTGACCAGGTATTCGTGAAAGTAGCACCTATGAAAGGTGTTATGAGATTTGGTAAGAAAGGCAAACTCAGTCCGAGGTTCGTAGGACCATTTGAAATTCTGGAAAAGATTGGAACATTAGCTTATAAAGTGGTGTTGCAACCGAAGCTAGCTGGAGTGCATAATGTCTTCCACATCTCGATGCTGTGAAAATACATGTCAAATCCTTCACATGTGTTGATGTAACATCCAAAAAGCCAACCTACGTAAACCTCGTGCATGCAATTGAATTAAATTACATAATTGCTTTAGTTAATTTATTTTATATGCTTGCATGATGCATATTAAATGATTTAAGGTATAATTGCATGATTATATGGTATGATTTCATGAGAATGGTAGATTTTATCCGAATATTCAATAATAGCCTGGTGAAAGGAGAACGGGGACGACCAAGACAAAATAAATATTTTTCAATAAATATTTTCAAGGCTTCTTAATATGATTAAATTATTCTAAAAATGGTAGAGTTCAAATTTTTTTACAAGATGAGATCGAATTTATCTGGGAAACCGGTTTTGGACAAACGATTAACTTTTAAAATATCAAATGCATTATTTTTGAACTAAATTTTTAAAAACCTTTATTTTTCAATTAAAGATGTGTTATTGGGCCTAATTTACCTTGGATGAGTAGGCTCAGTTGCTCCTAAACTTGAAATCTCGAAACCCAATCCCATTATCATGCAAATTAAAATCTATAAAATAGAAACTTAGGTCTTTTTACACCATAATCAGCCAAAATCACACACACAACACACACTGAAAAATTCGAAAAATTCAAGGGAAGAAAACAAGGAGTCTTCGTCGCCCGTTCGTTCTTCTTCACACCCCACGCCGACGATCGCATATTCGAGCGTTCTAAAACGCAAAAGCACGATTCTAAACTCCCTTGAAGCATCATTCAATCCATAATATGCATGTTTTGTTAATTTTGCATGAAAAATATTGGAGTTTAAATTGCGCAAAGTTTTGACGATTATTTTTAAAGTTTTGAAAGTTTTACGAATGTATGAACATGTTATGATTTCCAACGAGTACGCTGCTAGCATAGGATGATTTATGGATAGAACAAGGATGATATATGATGAAAAAGAACGCTGGAATCGAGCTTGGCTAGGATGAAACGAGCCTAGGGTTTCCTCATGGGTTTTACGATGTTTGGGTTCGGCTAGGAGGGGAACTCGCGTGCGGCTCTGCCAGGGCTTGGGTAGGGGCCGTGCTAGACGTGGTTCAGTGTTATGAGGAGTCCTAGCATGGCTAGGACTCACGTACACTCAGTGGGGAAGAGTTCATGCGTGCAAGGACTCTCCCCATGCGCGCATAGGGTGGGGTCGTGTTCAGATGCTGCGTGGAGGGCCAAAGCTTGGCTAGGGTGGTTTATGCCTGTCCATTAGGGTCTAGTGAGGATGGTCAAAGATCGGGACAGAGACTGGTGCGACTTGGTCCAAGGTGGCATGATGAATGCTTGAAGGAAATCACGCGGCTCTTGTTATTGAGGGCAGGGGCTTCGTACGCTGGCTGGGGGCCTGTGCGTGGTCCAAGAGGGTGAGGTCTGGTCAAGGGATGGCTCGGGGTGGCTCGGCAATGGTTCAAGAAAAAACGAAGGTGACTCGATGAAATAACTTAGGATTCGAAATAAGGTTCAAGAAGAAAGGGTCGGAACCATGGTCCACGGGGGGTCGATTCATGGTTCACGAGGGTAGTTTAGGTATGAAAAGGTTATGTTTAAAATTTGGGAAGAAAATAATAAAGTTTGAATTAATCGAGAATTAAACGCTCCACAAATTAGTAATTAAAGAATTAAATCGAAATGGAATTTAAGCTAACTAAAAATATTAAAAAATTAATTTAAGCTTAAATAATTATTTGGGATGACCTAAATTCAATTAAATTAAGAAAAAGTCAAAATCGAGAAATTTTACGTCCAAGTGCAAAACAATTATTTTACACATAGGTAGTACGAAAAGGGTTGGCAGCGTCCCAAAGGGTCATAATGTATGCTAAATGATATATTATGACGATTTTGATGAAAATATGAAATTTTACGATTTATGGTAAAATTGTGCAATTTTTACTGCAAAACTGCTATTTTTGGAAAGATGATATTTTATAAATTAAAAGGAAAGGAAAAATATTTTGAAAGATGTGAATTGACTGTGACAAAGAGGATATGATATATGTTTTTTTTGAATATCGTGAGGGAAAAAGCCTCAGAGGGAGCTCGTTTACGGGAAAAGAACCCTGAGAGAGCCCAACGATCGTATTTCCATTTTACGTCGGTGCCTAGTTCCCGTCCCCATACGCAACGGTGAGCTAAGACTGATCAGTCGACCAGATGATAAAAGGGTAGTCACTTTTCGCATGGAAAAAAACTCCACCCAAAATGATAAATGATTGAATGATGTACGATTTACGATTTTACGTTTTATTATAAAAATGCTATTTTAAATAAAAGTATGATTTTAATGCATTTTCTTGTATATGTATTATTTGTTAATCATGTTTAGAACGTGCTGAATCATTATACTCATTAAGTTTGAATGCTGCATGTGATGATATTGAGAGAAGCGCTGACGCTTGAGTTGATCGAGGCAAACAGTACACTCCCGAGGAACATTTATTTTCGCATTACTTTGATAGTTAAAAGATTTAAAAGATTTTGTTAATGATTTATTAGAGATTTTCTTTTATGTTTTATTTTGATGTTAGTTGATCTTGTTAAGGTCGACGTAGGATTTTTGATTAATTGATGATTTAGGGATTTTCATGCACTTGAGAATTATATGTTAAATTATTTTGATTTATGGGAATGATGAGTTATTTTAAACTAGCAATTTTTGAAATAATGTTTATAAAAAAAATTAGTAGAAGACTCCAAATATGTCATACGAGAAAAGACCTGCACAAATTTTGGATAGGCAAGAATAAAGACTACAAAACAAGGTGATACAAATGGTTAAAGTCAAGTGGCTAAATCACTCAGAGGAAGAAGCTACTTGAGAAACCAAGAGGGACATGAGCAGTCGCTACCCAGAGTTATTCGGTAAGTTTTAATTTTGAGGACGAAATTTCATTCAAGGGAGGGAAGAATTGTAAGGTCCAAAATACGATAATGTAATCTAACTGCATACAAATATAAGGAAAATGAAAAATGATTAATTAAATGATTTTAATTACATGAATTAATTATGGTGTGCATGTTTACATGTTTAAAATGTATTTTTATATTAGAATGCATAAAAATGTGTTTTAAAGGTTATTCGAGACGCGATCGAGGAATGGAGACCGGGGACCATACGAGGGAAAATATTTTATCAAATAATTATTTTTTAATTGTTTAAGGTGTAGTGAATTTTAAATGAAATTTTTGAAAATGGGGTGTTTTTATACGCCGAGTCGTATTTTAAACCAGTAATCGATTTTTGATGAAAATAGGGACCTTTTGGAAACTCAGCTAATATTTTCACAAACTTTCCTAAATAAAATATTTTAAATATTATCTAATGGGCTTAATGAGCCTATTATACTAGGTTAATGGGCCTCAGCTTGCACCATGTGTTTTAATTAAAATATAATCGAAGAAACCCCTCACCATAACCACACAAACACACGCACACATCACCTAGAAAGCTAGGACTCTACATCAGCACACACCACACGAAATTCTTGCATGAATTCACGCAAGTTTGAAGAAAAATTCAACATGCTTCTTCCTCTGTCTCGCCGCCAGCGTCCCTCGCATCGCAAGTTGAATTTTGAGCATAATATATGCAAAGGCACACCTTAATCTTTCTTCAAACATCTTTCACACCATATTATGTATATTTAATTGTCCTTGCATGAAAAATATGATACACTACTTTTATTTTCGTTTTTATGGCTAAATATGCATAAAATTAGAGTCTTCTTTTTTTTTAAAACTCTTGCTAATGATGCACAAAAAGGGTGCCATGGTATGAGTACTTGAAGGGACATTTCTACAACACGTTAAGGGTCCATAGATTCATAAATAAGGGATGCACATGTAAGGTTGATGGCTTGAACGAAAATTTGGTTACTGGTGAGTTAAGGTTCGGCTAGGGTGCGGTTTGCTTCCTAGGTGCTTGCGGCTGCTAGATGCGGTTAGGGCACGTCCAGGGGTCTTAAGAGGGCTGAGCCATGTTCCTACATAGGCTGCACGATGGCCGGTTCAAGAGCGAAGGGCAAAGTCGCGAAGGGCAAGTCGCGCATGGGTCTTGTCACGGCTTGAGGGTTGCGGCTTCTAGGCTGGTTAGGTTCTTTCCAGCAGGGTCCCTAGTGGTCGGTCATGGTCCCAAGGGGGTTGGTTAGGGTCTGGACGGGTTGGCTAAGGGCTAGGGTCGAAGTTTGCATGACAATATAAACTAGGGTGTTCGAAAAATAGGAGCTAAAATTCAGTAGGTGTCCTAGGCTGGTTCGAGGGTCTTTATTGGCTTGATTTGGGTTGTATATGATATAGTTAGGAGGTAATAAGCTTTGGTTAAGTTTCGAGTCAATACGAGTCAAAATCGGGATGTACATCTAAGTTTAAATACGAATTGGGAAATTAGTCGAGAAGCTTATGTTTACGTCTAAGAAATATTTATAGATATATTTTAAGGTACCATGTTAAGTTTGGATGGATTTGGGTCGTCGTTTCAAGATCTAAGCATAAAGTGGGAAAGTTAGGGTTTAAGGGGCAAAATGATCATTTTACACTAGAAAATGTTAGACGTCTTGACAGTGCCTTGAATGATGTAATATATATTAAAATGTTTATTTTAAATGTTTATAAAATTTTATTATGAATCATTAATGCTAAAAGACATGTTGCATGCTTGGTTTAAATGAAAAATTGATTTACATATGCATGAATTTTTATAAGTGATGGAAATTTGAAAAGTTGAAGGAGGTGAAGTGATTTTGACTAATACGATGATATGATGATATGTAAAGCCAATGATCAGTTGGCTGGTGAGAGTGTCGCTGATGTCCCCGCCGTCCTGTACTGTGGTAATACGTATATGGATCCATCGACCTACAGCTAATACGAAAGTCACAATTGAGGATCTGGATTCAATAAAAAGAGAAACGTTTACGTATATGATGAAAAGGAAAAATGTTTAAGTTTATGTTCATGAAAAGCTATTTTATTAAAAGTATTTTCACTGTTATTTGTGAATGTAGATGTATTACTTGCTATCATGATTAAGGTTTGCTGAGTCAATAGACTCACTAGGTGTTATCGATGCAGGTGAGCTTGATGTTAATGTTAATGGAGGACTTGATGGTTGAACTAGCTGGACTGAAGGTGCATACAACCGGAGGATTGACGCTAGTTTTTCGCAAAAATTATGTTTAGGATTTTCGCCCCTTGTGTGCGAGAATTTCATGATATATTTGCCCCATCATGCACTTAGACGTTTGCTACTCGAATTTGAATACTAAATATTGATTTTTTTAAAAAAAAAAAACAATTAAAAATTTCAGAACTTGAATCTTAAAATATGCAATTTATGATAAAATGATAATTTATTAATATTTTTTTAGAAAAAAAAAAAAAAAAAAAACGAGCTCGACCTCAAGGTGTCCGAGCTACTCAGGTTTGACTAAAACTTGCTTCATACTGCGGTTGAGTCGATTTTAACCGAGATGGTCGAGAGCAGCTCCAGCTCGGTTTTTCTTTCTTATCAACATTCCAGAAACAGAGAAAAATAAAAGAAGATAATTGCAAACAAGTATGCACTCAAAACGGACAACCTGATGATTGTTCACCGTTGCATTTCAAGGCAAATATATAACATTGCTCAACTATTAGGCGAGTCGCCTTCTAAACGTCCGGGCAGTCGTTTGGTAACTACGAACCAACAAACCGACCCCAATACCTATGCCCAAGCAAATTCCAAGCCCAATGCCCACACCCACCCTAACTCCCGCGTTGAACCACGAAAGCTCCCCATCTTCGCCTTCTATGTATTCTGTTCGTCTCCAATACAAGTTATCACAGTCTTCCTCAGTTTCTCGTTTATATTCTGCAACCTGAATACAACATAAATCTCTCAAATAAGGCTACATTTAACATGTACACCGATATCTCATCACGTAAGCCCAAGTATATCAATCTCACTAGATAAGATTTCGTAAAACGTTATCCTTAATCATGTAGACATTAGTCCACATGCAGGTGAAACATTCACGTTCAGGACAGGAACGCCTGGATCGGTACGTTTATCTTTATTTCGGATGTTCAGCGCATTCAAGATAATCATAGAAAGTAACAAATAAGACATCCCACAGCAAACAAGTACTGAAAAACTACTCAGGGTAGTTCCTGAGGTTGTTATAACTATGAAAATACCATCAAAAGTTCTTCAAATACACTGAGTCATACTCAAAACAAATCCTGCTAAAAGGATTGTCCCCTAAAAAGTGGTAACAGTGTTACAATTTCAGAAAAATAAAAAAAGATCTGCCATTGTCACTCATACAAGTTGAATGGATTTTTATTCAAAAATTTGAAATACACTGCTTCAAAATCCTTATATCCAAAATGCAGTACGATAAGATGGGACCGAGAATGAAAGTTCCAAGCAGGAGATGGGCAATACAAGAGAACAAAAAGATGTTATCACCTTTATCTTTTTAATACCTGTGCCTGCCCATACTGTCCATGATAGTTTTATAGATAAGATTAATCCCAATAATGGGACTGGTCTTTTTGTGGCAAGGGGGCATATTTCACGTGAGGAAGTAAGCTGGCACGTAGTTGAAGGATACACATCCGCATCAGTGCAAACTGGACCAGTACTCGATAATGTTAAGGGGAAAGATTCTAAAATTTAAGAATAAATATAAAAAATATGTCGAGCACTCGTGCACACATGCCAACCCTCTTCTTGCTCCGCCTCTAGCACAACTATTCCACTATATTAGTGATACATTCTCAGCTTGAAAATGTGACACATGATGAAAAATGTAGCATACATCTAGTAAGTGCACTGAAAATATAGCATACATCTAGTAAGTGCACTGAAAATATATGAAATGGGAATAGGTTAGCATTAGCCTATGTTGTGCTCATACTTTATTTGGAGTAGGAAACTTGATCAGTTAAATCAATTAGTAGAACTAAAATAAAGTCAAGAATGAAGTTATAGAACCATGGAAAGAAGTCGGCGTTCATTGCATAAGGCTACCCCGAAGAACTGGGATCAAGGCTATAGCAAAACAATTTTCTTCTTCTTGCCTTCTTTCTTCTAGACATTGCAGCAAATTTGATACTAAAGGTGGATCCACGTAAACAACAAAAATGCAATATCATGTTGAATTTATGTGATATACTAGTTCATGGGCTCGATTAATGAAGCAAAATATAGCATAGACATATTTTTCCCTCATGGCGACAACTATTCCATCTAAAAACTCTAGCCTTGACCTACAATAGACATGAATTATTATGCAATGAACATAACCAAGATTAAACAATTTTGATTCTGCACAAGCAAATAGAATGTACTATGCAAAAAGTTGCAAATGCCAATAACCAGAATTTGGACGAGAGACTACCTGCAGATCTTGTCCAAAAGTAAGATCTTCATGAGATTCAGACGCCTCACACTCTGGTATGGAATTTAGTGTACCCATTTTATGCTTCTTGCGATGTTTAAGTTGCAAAGTTTTGGTTAATATGATAGGTGTTCCGGAGAAACAACCTGCAACATAAACTTCAATAGTGGGTGATGTGGATTCCGTGCCCACTAATTGTTTCCCATTCAAAAATACAGTTCCAGCACTGAATACCGTGTCACAATTCATGCTCCAGCTTCGAGCTGACTGATTTAGCTCCCCAACAAAACCAGTAGCATGGGGCATTTCTAAAGTCCCAGATATCACAAGTTCCTTTTTATCGAAAATCTCGAATTTCATGCTACCTGTTAATCTTATACTATCTGTGCTAACAAAGGTAGCCTCTTCGGTTTTCTTATCCATTCTGTCCTTCCGAAGGGCGCAAGAAACTCCTGGATCTACTGTACATCTTACTCCATTAACTTCAAGAGGTGTCTCTGGGCTCAGGGAGATGTGATTGAGTGTAAGAGACTCAGGGGTCGAATCGTCAACCATGAAATTGCTGATTCTCACATAGAAAACTCTTATATCGAACCACGACAACGAAAATCTGCTAGGGGATTGGTATGAGGAATTCCTGATAATTTGCTGGCACGGATCATGAAGGTATCCGTTGCTAAGCGATTCGTGGGAAGTCTCCATCTTTCAGGAGCTCAGTTTGCACGAGATTCCTTCAAGAACATTGATGGACCAAGTTGAATGAGCCGGGGTGCCCGAACCCTGTTCAAAAACTCACATCTTTGATAATAACGTGAGTGAATGTAAAGGCTATATATATTTTGGAACTGAAAATCTCTATACAAGGGAAGAGGAAGACATGATCATAACATTGTGTTTAGATGCTTAAAATTTTAATTTTGGATTTGGATTTGGATTTGGAATTGGAATTGGAATTGGAATTGGAAGTAAAATTAGATTTGTAATTAGATTTGAAAATCTATGTATTTAGAATTTCATAATACTTGTGATTTGAAATTTAAAATTTTATTTAGAATTATTTTTTGTTAGTAAAATACAATATTTGAATTTGAAATTTTAAAATTTTACTAAAATAATCTTAATTATCTTTTACATAAATCAATATTTAAAACTTATTATTCACATCATTAAAAAAGGAAAAATCAAAATTATTTTTGTCATATATTTCTCTATATTATTTTAATCATATATTTGTATTATATAAACTACATAAACACTTATATAATTAATTAACTACGGTTAATGAACACAAAATAAATTATTAAATAAAATAATCAAACATAACATATAAATATTCAAATTTAAATTCTACGAATTAAATTATTTCAAAATTAAACATTCAATAACATACTAATTTTATAAATAGAAAAATAAATTATTATTGAATAAAAATCTATTCAATATTAATGACAATTATAAAAATAAGATCTCAAGAATCAAATATACAAAATAAAAAATAAAAAAAATTGTCATTTAATCAAACCATGATATATAAAGATGGTAGAAGTATAATAATTAAAAAAAATTGTTTTGAATATTTTTTTAGGTTTATTCAAATCCAATTCCTATCAAATCTTACAAGTGACCATCAACAAAATATATTAAGAAGAGAAATAGTAGTGTGTGAAGAAGAAAGACACGCTCAATTCATATCATCTTACAAGAAACAATCAGCCCAGAGTGGAAAGAACACTTAAAAGTATTATCAGCTTAGATTAGAAGTATTTTTCTCTCAGTATGTGAGAACAATTTTGTATCAGTTCTCACATACACGCACACACACCATCACTCACATATATATAGAAAAGAGTGTATTGATAAGCTGAGTGAGTTTTGCACAAAGACAATAAACTTGTGTATGTAGTCTTTAACACATAGACGTTAAACAAGTGTTGGATGGAAGGTGCTTCCTTCAGTCTATGCTATGAATTCAGTTAGGCAGTAGAGTAAAGTCTTAAGTTGAGTGGGTTTGTACAAAGTGTTGTATAAATCAAAGTCTTCTAGTGGATCCTACCCGAGGTGGTAAAAGGGGTGACGTCGGACCAGTTAAAGTCTCCGAACATTCATAAACATATCTTGTGTATTTAACTGTTTAACTATTGTTTTCAAACTGATTTGATCAGTTCGAGCAGTTATCAGTTCAGTTATCATCTTAACTGAACTGATACATGCAACAACTGATTCCTCTTATATCAGCTATTTAGCTCACACAAGGTAAAAGGCTTTCAAATTAGTCAGCTTTCTTAACGAATGATTATTTCGAGTATTTTTCGCTTGGTCTAAAACCAAACTCGATCTAATTAACCGGTGCACACATTCATAGAACACGAGCTATTGAAGGTCATGGAGAATATTGTGTTTGAAGCACCCTCGCAGGTGTCAAAATCGATCANGGAGAATATTGTGTTTGAAGCACCCTCGCAGGTGTCAAAATCGATCCTTAAATCGGTATAGCTGTTCTAAGAAGGACATTTGAAAGATTATATTTTAAAATATGTTTCAAAATGTTATTTAAAATAGATGACAAAATCCTCTTAAAAATTTTATATGAGTTTACCGTGGAAGGAGAGAAGATTGTTGGTTGTGCAACTAACATCGTAGCCACTTCTCGACTCCGGATTTTGACGTTTTAGAAGCTTGCAGGGTTTTGAGTCGAAACTGACAGCAGAATAGCTAAACTGATCAGTGGACAAGATTTCAGTTATCGGCCTACCAGTTCAGCTGATCAACAGACGAAACCCAGCTATGCTGAAATGTTGAATGATTAGGAACTTAATCATCAGAAGTATAATGCTGCTTCATTTCCATATCTGATCAAAATAGATGATCAATGCTGTTCAACATCAGTTGAGTCCAGTTTGAGTCAGCTCGACCAGTTAGACAGCACAAAGATCAAGTCCAAAGACAAATTAGCTGCTCTTCTGGCAAAGAGACTCAAGATCGATGCAGCATTTCAAAGCATTCAAGACAATCAGTTATTGGTATATTCAACTCTATTATGTAAAAACTGACCCGATACTTGATGTTATTTAAAATTTGTTATTGTAGTAGCAATTCCCTTACACATGTCGGTGTGCTTAATGTATGATACAAGGGGCGCGTAATTGAATAAATAAACATCATTATCCAGTTGATTTCTATGAAACTGAACTGATGTCTCGAGATTTTTTGCTTAAACTGCTTGAATGTTACAAGATGCTAAAACCTCATTAAATCACGTAAATGATTATATTTTTAAGGGAGAGTTTTTAATTCAGTTCTTGAGGGAAAGCTTTTTTATCACTCGAACTGAAAAATTCTTTTTATTCACCTTAAAAGTTTTTGATTCTCACAAAGGGGGATAATCAGTATTAAAGTTTAAAATTTTAAATTAAATCGCTTTGATCGTTCAAGTTTTGTGATAATCAAAAAGGGAGAGATTGTTGGAACATTTCATGTTCGTAATCTTTATTTTGATGTTAATAAAACTTGTTATTTTGTTTCTAATAAATTTACCCATGTGCGCAGAAAGCTATCGAGCCAAAACTGAAGCAATCAAGAGGCAAACTAAAAGTGCCAACCGATTGTTCAAACTGAACCAATTCAACTGATTGTCCAGCTGATAGGTAGTTCAACATAAGACCTTCAGAAGCCTGGCCAACTGATGAAAAGCTCAACTGATGAAGAGCCCAACTGACCAGTTCAACTGAAGCAGTTATATCAATTCAGCTGACGAGCCAACTGATTTCACCAAACCAGTTCAAGATCAGTTCAACTTTCCAGTTCAAAACTTCAGTTTGGAATAGACCAGTTTGCAAAACACGAGAAGCTTATCTAAGTGGAAACCAGCTGTGCGCATTAAGGAAATCTATTGTCCAATCATAGTACAATAATGAACGTTGCAGCAGAGCTTAAAGTCAAGCCGTTCCAGAATGACTGTCAGAAAAGACGAGTCACAAATATCGAGGATCGGATTCAACTACAATAGACAAATTTGATGAGTCTTGATGCACGGATACATTGCCGCTATATATACAAGATCAAGACCATCAACAAAATATATCAAGAAGAGAAATAGTAGTGTGTGAAGAAGAAAGGCACGCTCAATTCATATTATCCTACAAGAAGCAATCAGCCAAGAGTGGAAGGAACACTTAAACGTGTTATCAGCTTAGATTAGAAGTATTTTTCTCTCATTATGTGAGAACACTTTCTTATCGGTTCTCACATACACGGACACAACACCATCACTCACATATATACAGAAAAAGAGCGTATTGATAAGCTGAGTGAGTCTTACACAAAGACAATAAACTTGTGTATGTAGTCTTTAACACATAGACGTTAAACAAGTTTTGGCTGGAAGGTGATGGCTTCAATCTAGGCTAGGAGTTCAGTTAGGCAGTAGAGTAAATTCCTAAGTTAAGTGGGTTTGTACAAAATATTGTATAAATCAAAGTCTTCTAGTGAATCCTACCTGAGGTGGTAGAAAGGGTGACGTAAGAGCAGTTAAAGTCTCCGAACATCCATAAACATATCTTGTGTATTTAAATGTTTAACTATTATTTTCAAACTGATTTGATCAGTTCGAGCAGTTATCAGTTCAGTTCTCACCATAACTGGACTGATAAATGAAACAACTGGTTCTCATTATATCAGTTATTCAGCTCACACAAGGTAAAAAGCTTTCAAATTAGTCAGCTTTCTTAACAAAGGATTATTTCGAGTATTTTCTGCTTGGTCTAAAACCAAACTCGATCTAATTCATCGGTGTATACATTCTTAAAACACGATCTATTGAAGCTCATGTAGAATATTGTGTTTGAAGCACCCTCGTAGGTGTCAAAATCGATCCTTCACAATGGTTGCAGATACGATCAGGATATATAAGATGAAAGGACCATATTGTATATTAATCATAACCGATTGGTTCTTGCAGGTACTATAAGTGATATCTAGGGAATCATGAAGCGATGCTACTAGACGCTCTTACCATGATTCGATGGGTTTAATCAGAAGATGTTTTTTACATTTTCATGATCAAATGTTAGTGCATGGAATGGTGCAAATTAGGGTAAGCCCGAATAAAGAAAAATGTCCTGAATCACAAAGAGTTGTGAACCAACGGCTAGTTCTATCCTTGAACCATTGAAGGTCACGCAAGCACTTGATCATTTGTTCTCGTTAAGACAATAAATTCAAGTAGATGAATTTATATAAAATTACGAGAAATAAATTCAAGTAGTTGAATTTTTTATTACTAAAGTTTGGAGAGAAAAAATTCAAAGAGTTGAATTTATAAAATTTAAGAATTTAAATTATTAAACTCAAACGTTGAGTTTATTAAATATTAAATTAAATATAGTGGGTAGTGTATTTAGTGGGCTTGTAGGAGTACAACTCCAACATGCTAAATAATTAAAGTTTTTATCAGACTTTAATATAATTATTAAACTAGTTTGACTAGTCTAATTAATTAAAAAAGCTCATTAAGTTTAACTAAGGAGCCTAAATCCACAATTATGGAAACTAGATTAAGCCTCATGTATTAAGGTAGGTGGCCTCAAAACCCTGGCCTCCACAAGCCTTAATTTTGAAAATTCTCTTCTCAAAAGCCTATAATTTTGGCCACTCCTAGAAAAATTTAGGGTTTGAGCCGCCTCTTGTTTTTGCTCTCCAATGAAAAACCTCTTCTATCGATCCAGTCATGGACTTGATAGGATGATTGAAGAAACGAGATTTGGAAGAACGTTTGTAGGGAAATACAACAAGAGCTATATTCGCTGATATCGGAATAGTTGGTGTCAAATGATTTATTCACTAAAGATATATTTACAAACACCCTATGAATATTTGTTTTGTTTAAACCATACGAGTTTGCAAAGACATTTTTGAATTTCAAATAAAATTTTTAAATTTTTCGTTGCGTTTTGGACACGAGAAAACTAATTACCTAACAGTGGTATCAGAGCTTAATTCTTTTTATCGTGTTGTTTATTCATGTTGAATAATTTATTTCTAACTACGCAAGAAATTTTTTTAGAAAATTGATGCACCATTAAAATTTTGATTTTAATTAGAAAAAAAACAAAGAAAAAAAATCGATCTGCCCAGAATTGTTCCGGGCAGACAGTATGCACAGTGCCGCGCAGTGTGCGCTCGGCCTGCGCACAAGTCGTGCTCGCTAGTGCCTGATCTGATCGGGCAGCGCGGGCAGGTGCCCGGACGTGTCGGGCACTGTACTGGGTCGTGGGCTTGAATTGTTCGGACTTAAGGTGCCATTTTCTGATTTTACAAAATGTTGGATAAAATTGATATTTTATGAAAATTTATTCAATTTTTCATTAAAATCAAATTTTGATAAATTAATTATTTTATTGTAAAATAAATAATTAGAATATTATTTTAATTATTTATGGTAAAAAAAATGTTTTACAATAAATCAATTATTATTGAATAAATTAGAAATTAAATAAAAAGTGTTTATTTAATTTATTAAATTCTTTAATAATTTTGGTGGTTAGTAATAAAATTATTAGATGCATGATTTAATCAATTAATTAAATTTGATTAATTAATTGGTGTTAATATGTGATATTAAATGCATAAAAGATGATCGAGAGTCTAATGTGATATGTGTAAGCTAGGATATTTTATTATTTTAATTCATTTTGTTAATATTTGATATTAATAAAGTGAGTTTTGTTTATGTCCTGTTCTCACCCCATGAGATGTATCCCATATGTGTCATGGCTATTTAAATGTAATTATTAGAAATATTGGGAGATCAAGACTGTAAGATGGTGGGTCCGATGCATAAGATAAAGACATGTAAAATATTGGAAGCTCTTGTAATAAGTGGAATTTGCATCCGTGCATTTACCTAGGTTGTGGGCCTGGAACTATGTCTGGCTCACATGGATCTAATAGGGTTGGTGATCGATCATCCTTATATATTATTGAATGTCATATTATGATATATATGCAATAGTATGCATGTATGTATATTATTAAATAAATAGTTGCACGAATCCGGCACACAGAAAAACTTATGGCACACAATTTTAAATTAAAATGAAGAGGTAATTTTAAAATTAAAATCCCTTACTTTGAATAAGATTCAAAATTTATATCAAATCGCAAAAGTAAAAATTAAAAGAATTTAATTTATTCTTGCATTCTATCAACCGTGGTTGCATATTGAACGCTACATGTGGCCAATGTCTGGCTCATATTATTGAAGAGACCTGGACATCAGAAAGCTGTGACTTCCACTGGACATATGATGTAAATCAAGTAGAACTCCCATGACTTCGGCTCATATTATTGAGGGAACTCAAGGCGACCGTCCACTACAATTCAATATTGATGGGTTGATTTTACACATGAAAATAAACGACGTTATATTATTACATCCTTATTAAACGTGAGGCGAAACACAGAGAGGTTGCGTAAAGATGCAATTGGATTCTACCTTGAAAAAATTATGATTGACTGAGATTATTCAGGATCATGATTATCTCATTGAACTCTACGTGCCCACTAAGAAAATGTGATTTCTCTTTTTAATCAGAGGGTGGTGAAAATGTCAAAAATTTATTTTAAAATAATTAGTAACTATTATCTGTTTTCGTTTTCTGTATATGTACGATGACGACTTGTAACCCGCTTTCAATCATTCTCGGGGCACCTGTTTTCTGAGTGGGCTTCTGCTGCCCCGGCTTCTTGAATTGACCTTGAGGCTTCTGCTGCTCTGGGTGTCTTGGATGCCCTGTGAACTGCCTCTTACTGGGATGTGATGTGGGGACCCGGACACTAATTCCAATTTTAATCATTCTTAGGAATTAATCAATCAATTATATAACAGGGTCTAAATTTTTTTTTTTTAAAATACAAAGAGGAAACGTAATGTAAATCAATCCGAAATGCATAATAGATATAAACATACAAATCCTGTATTGTCTACGATAATTCAACTAGGTTCAACTACATATCAGTATAAAATCCTAATTTAATTCTGAGCCCGGATCTCCACGCTATCTAGTCCAGCCTCGTTCTCTTCTTGACCCTGATCGTGTCCCACCTGTTGTCATGCACACATACAAACAAGACAACAGCCGGATAACTCCGGTGAGAATTACATTCTCAGTATAAATCATGTATACATGCAATCATATAAACAATATAAAAGCATATCACATATATTCATAACATGTATCAAAATCAGAACATGAATCAATATCCATAATAAGTCATATTCTAAACGTGTACCAACATCAAGAACATAAATTCATGTACCATATTCAGGAACATAAATCAATATTAATCAATGAATCACTTTCCGTGATTCTCAGACTCAGACTCGACTCAGTCCTAATCTAGGGATCCCGATCTGAATAAGAACATACACCCACCTACACTCCCGATCAGGGTGGTGGTACGTTCTTATTCACGGACTTTGGCCCTTTCTATATCGAACATCAGTAATAGAAGCAACTCCAATTCTATCCACTTCGATATGACCAAACGTCCGATGTCCTGACCTATCCGTCAAAGACTATGGCACTTCCGCCATATTACTATCCTGTGACAATGTGCAATGTGCCAGTGACGATGCTATCACTATCCGGCACTTATGTCACAAGATGACTCATCTAATACTCGTCTAAAATCAATAGAGCAAGCATATCAATTCATTAATTGCAAATATCAATGCAATAAAATAAAGTATGTGATTTAGGGAAACTCGAGTCAAACCTCACTCGAGTTGTGCAATCCCAACTCAACATTAATTTATACCTTTATCTTCGCGGTCCGACGAAGACGAAGTCTCGAATTCCACTCTGTCCATACCCAATCTGGCAATGACAATATCAATATGCACAATATCAATGTACAACTCAATTTAAGACCTGTTCTGATCAATACTCAAATCAAGACATACTCTGATCAATGTCAATAAAGTGCGATACAATCTCAATCAATACCGAATCTGATCACTATCAATCTACTGATGTTTCGACGGCATAATAATACAATTTCAATAACCCCGTCAATCTCAACATCATAGATATAATACCAGAACTCATAATCGATATCGGTATAACTCATAATCTCAACGATAATCCAAATATGATATCGAATCTCAATCAAATCGACTGCAAAAATCATAACAATTACATACGGTATCTGTTCTTCGATCTGTTTTCGATTCTACACTCTCTAATATTTCAAGAGCGTCATATATCAATCATATCTGATTCTGACAATATCCTAAGTCTAAATCATATCAAAACGTAGTAAAAATTACGTCCAGTTGAAGCTCTCGTCTATAGACACACGCTACTGAAATCGGATTGAAATTCTGACGGGCGGATCTTGCACAAATCACAAATCTACAAGATAAAAGGCGTAAGGATTTTTTTCACACTTCCCCCGGAGCTTCTCTCGATTTCTCCTCGGTGGAATGAAGGAATGAAGCTTTCATATATATATATATATATAATATCTCATGCATGTACAGGCAAGTGGCTCGCTCCTTCAAGTAACACGTCTCGCGCATATGCGCGACCACCATCGGCGCATATGCGTGAGACCTTCGAGTCTCGGCGCTTGTGTACTCGGCGGCTCGCGCATATGCCCGAGACTTACGGTCTCGGCAAGAAATCTTCTCGACAGCTCGCGCATATGCGCGCCCCATCCTCGCGCATATGCGCGAGACCTACTGTCTCGTGCACACACACACACACTCGCGCATATGCGCGCTTCCATCCGGAGCATATGCGCCAAGCTCTCTGGACAAGCTGCTGAACGCCTCGCGCATATGTGCGCCCTCACTCTGCGCATATGCGCGGGGTCTTCTGCCCGATCCGCGCATGCTCGCTCGTCCCGTCGCGCATGTGCGCGAGTGGCACCTCCCTCGCACCTATTTCGCATCTTTCCCGGTCTAATCCGCTCCGTCTATAATTACCTTGATTAATCAATAAATCATTTCAGATTATTCTCAGATTACGGTAAATAAATTCTTGGGCATTACATGTGAGCTCTACTGGGGATGATGCTTCTTCCTCTGCATCTCCACATCTATCCCTCAAGGCTTGCTCTGCTTGGAAGGCACAAGCAGTGGCAGCATCATAACCAGCCGACCTCATCATCATAACATCCCGGCGAATGGTCAGTCTGAGGCCATCCATGAAATGCCTCAACTTCTCTGCAGCATCCCTAACAATAATGAGCACAAAGTGGCAGTCCCAGTCGAACTTCCGGATGAACTCTGCAACAGATGAGTCCCCGTGTCGGAGACTCATAAACTCCCTAGTCAGGCGCCCCCTGACGTCTGCAGGGAAATACTTGCCGTAGAAGAGGTCTTTAAACTGATCCCACGTGAGAGTAGCTAGATTAAAACCCGTGGGCGGATCCTTCCCACCACAAGGACGCATCATCCCTCAACATATAGGTGGCACATCTGACCTTGTCAGCATCCTTCATGTCCAAGTATTAGAAGTGCATCTCCAGCGATCGAATCCAATCCTCTGCCACAAACGGGTCTGTGGTGTCACTATAAAAAGTGTTTATTTATGGTAAAAATATGTTTTACAATAAATCAATTATTATTGAATAAATAAGAAATTAAATAAAAAATATTTATTTAATTTATTAAATTCTTTAATAATTGTGGTGGTTAGTAATAAAATTATTAGATGCATGAATTAATCAATTTATTAAATTTGATTAATTAATTGGTGTTAATATGTGATATTAAATTCATAAAAGATGATCGAGAGTCTTGACCAATGTGATATGTGTAAGCTAGGATATTTTATTAATTTAATTCATTGTGGTAATATTTGATATTAATAAAATAGGTTTGGTTTATGACACGTTCTCACCCCATGAGATGTATCACATATGTGTCATGGCTATTTAAATGTAATTATTATAAATATTGGGACATCAAGACTGTAAGATGGTGGGCCCGAATCATAAGATAAAGACATGTAAAATATTAGAAGCTCTTGTAATAAGTGGAATTTGCATCCCTGCATTCACCTAAGTTGTGGGCCTGGATCCATGTCTGGCTCACATGGATCTAATAGTGTCGGTGATCGATCATACTTATATATTATTGAATTAATGTCATATTATGATATAAATGTGATGTATAGTAGTATGCATGTATGTATATTATTAAATAAATAGTTTCATGAATCCGAAACACAATTTTAAATTAAAATGATGAGGCAATTTTCAAATTAAAATCCCTTACTTTGAATAAGATTCAAAATTTATATCAAATCGCAAAAGTAAAAATTAAAAGAATTTAATTTATTCTTGCCTTCTATCAACCGTGGTTGCATATTGAACGCTATGTGTGGCCAATGTCTGGCTCATATTATTGAAGAGACCTGGACACAAGAAAGATGTGACTTCCACTAGACATGTCATGTAAATTGAGTAGAACTCCCATGACTTCGGCTCATATTATTGAGAGAACTCATGGCGACCGTATACTACAATTCAATATTGATGGGTCGATTTGACACGTGAAAATAAACGACGTCATATTATGGCATCCTTATTAAACGTGAGGCGAAACACGGAGAGGTTGCGTAAAGATATAATTGGATTCTACCTTTAAGAAATTATGATTGACTGATATTATTCAGGATCATGATTATCTAATTGGACTCTACATGTCCACTAAGGAAATGTGATTTTCCTTTTTAATCAGAGGGCGGTGGAAATGTCAAAATAAAAGGAGGAAAATTTATAAAATAAAAATCCATATTTTATATCTTAAAAATATTTTAAAATAATAAGTAACCATTATCTGTTTTTGTTTTCAGTATATTTACGATGACGACTTGTAACCCGCTTTCAATCATTCTCGGGGTACCTGTTTTCTGAGGGGGCTTCTGCTGCCCCGGGTGTCTTGGATGCCCTGTGAACTGCCTCTTACTGGGATGTGAGCTCTACTGGGCCTGATGCCTCTCCCTCTGCATCTCCACATCTATATCCCTCAAGGCCTGCTCTGCTTGAAAGGCACAAGTAGTGGCAGCATCAGAACCAGCCGGCCTTATCATCATAACATCCCGACGAATGGTCAGTCTGAGGCCATCCATGAAATGCCTCAGCTTGTCTGCAGCATCCCTAACAATAATGGGCACAAAAGGGCATGAACGATCGAGTGTGCTAGTGCCTTTGAAGGCATTTCGAACACTATATTCTCCAATGAGCTGCAATAGCTCGTATTCTAAGAATGTTAACACCGACGAATTAAATTGAGTTTCGTTTAAAACCAAGCAGAAGAAACTCGAAGTAATCCTTCATGAAGAAGACTGTTACTAGAAAACATTTGAACTTATGTAAACTGAATAACTGAAAAAGAGTAGATTAATTTTTACATTCATCAGTTCAGTTATGGTGACAACTGAACTGACAGATACTCTAACTGATCCTAACAATTTGAAAACAGCAGTTAGTCAGTTAAATACACAAGATATGTTCATGGATGTTCGGAGACTTCAAATGCTCTTACATCACCCCTTCTACCTCCACGGGTAAGATCCACTAGAAGAATTTGATTTATACAACTCTTTGTACAATCCCACTCAGCTAGGACTTACACTAATACCTAAACTGAACTCCTAGCTACGACTGAAGGCAGCACCTTCCAGCTAACACTTCTTTAACGTCTATGTGTCAAAACTACATACACAAGTTTAACTTCTTTGTTCAAGACTGTTTTTGAGTGGTGATGAGAGTGTTTGTGTGTGAGAACTGAACAAGGATGTTCTCACACAATGAGGGAAATAAGCTTCTACACTAAGCTGATAACACATTGAAGTGTCCCTCTGGGCTGATTGCTTCTGAAAGCTGATTTGCGTTGAAGCTTCTTCTCTCTGTATGTTGTTTGAATCTTCACTGATCTTCTCTTTATATAGTCGGGAAAAACTGATCGTACAGTGAGAGTCATTTATTGTATCCGTTGCATCTTGAATTCGTTTCTTGGACTTTGTATCTCGACTTTCCGACTGTCTTTCTAAAACGTTTTGTCTTTAATGCTCTGATGCAATGTCTCTTTATTGTCCTTTGACTGGACAATGGCTTTGTACCTTCACGCACAACTGGAATCCACTGAAAGAGTTTCTCTTCATCTACAACTGAAATATTCTAATTGATGCCTCGGACTGGTTAGCTGAACTGATCTTCAGTTGGACTGATGAAATCAGTTGACTCGTTAGTTGAACTGATTTCACTCTCGTTCAGTTGAATTGATCAGCTGGGTTTTTTCATTAGTTGAAAACTCCTTTGGCTGGCCAGGATTCAGAGGTTCTCCTGCTAAAGCACCTATCAACTGGACAATCAGCTGGACTGCTCAATTGATGTAACAGTTAGACTGATTCAGTTTGTGCGATCAATTAGGTCTTTAGTTTGCGATTTAAACAGCTTGTGACTGATCCTAGCTTCTGCACACTAAGGTAGATTATTAGTAACACAAATTAACAAGTTTTGCTAACATTAAAATCAAGATTTCGAACTTGAAAACTTCCAACATGGCAGCCCTTCCGGATGAACTCTGCAACAGATGAGTGCCCGTGTCGGAGACTCATAAACTACCTAGTCAGGCGCACCCTGACGTCTGCAAGGAAATACTTGCCTTAGAAGAGGTCTTTAAACTGATCCCACATGAGAGTAGCTAGATTAAACCCGTGGGTGGATCCTTCCCACCATCCCACCACAAGGACGCATCATCCCTCAAAATATAGGTAGCACATCTGGCCCTGTCAACATCCTTCATGTCCAAGTATTAGAAGTGCATCTCCAGCGAGCGATTGAATCCAATCCTCTAGCACAAACGGGTCAGTGGTGCCACTAAATTCCTTGGGATTGAGCCTCTTGAATTGCTCATACATGTCTACCTTGGGTCTGGGAGCCTACTCCATCAATCATGCTATACCCTCCAGAACTCGGGTATCAGTCATGCCTGTCCGTACTGGGAGCTCTCCTGGGATGCATATTATCTGAATACAGTCCAAATTTTAAACTTAACCAACATGCAATTCAATCTAGCTTTTAAATCATTTAACGTCAACTCATAAAATCATAACAACATGTACTGAAAAACGCAAATCATGTAAACATGTAGGTGATAACATTACAACTTTCAAAACATTTAAAGCATGAAATCTTACAGACTTGAGGCTTGACGACTGAGCTTATGAAGCTAACGGTGGCACAACTCTCTACAAGAAACCTTGCTCTGATACCAACTGTAATGTCTACTGCTAAACTGCTGCTGAAATTTTTTTTTTTTGAAGCTATGATCGAAAATACACACATACTCATATACATAAATATAAGTCAACCATGCATTTTAAAAAGTCATCCAACCACTGAATGAAAATAATTGAAGTTAATTAAATATTAAAATATAACCAATTTCCTAGTCTACTGTTTTAAAAGAAGCTCAACCATACTACCAAAATCTGTCAAATCATCCACATACTAAGAACTCATAAACATTTTAAAATATTGATTAACCCATGTCTCAAAAATCATATTATGCGGAAGAAACGCAAGGTCTTCGGGTTTTCATGCGCACCTCCAGCCTAGCCTACTCAATCTTCATCGCCTCTAGTATCCTCATCCACATGATTAACTGCATCAATCAAACCTAGTGAGTCTAAAGACTCAACAGACCTGAACAGTTATAACAAGTACATACACATATCATGCAACAATGAAAAGTACTGTAAACAAAGTAACTTTCATGATCTTCAAAAGCATGAACATAAACATAAACTTTTTCATATCAAATCATGTCATATCGTATTGTCATATACGTATTCATTTCCTTAATTGAATTCAAGTCATTAGCTGTGACTTTCGTATGAGCTCTAGGTCGATGGATCCATCTATATATAACAGCGGTACCTGGCGGCGGGGACATCAGCGACAGTTTTACCCTTCCACTAAACTTTGGCCTTACATGTTCATGTTGGTGTTCGTATTAGTCACAACCAACTCACCTCCTTAAAAAAAAACATGTCATCGTATTCATCACTTTTAAAATTCATGCATATACATATATTTTCTTAAAACTAGGTATGTGTTGGAACTTTTAGAGTTCTCAATCTTCGCTTAATTTAGATGTTAACAAAACTTGTTATTTTGTTTCTAATAACCTACCTTAGTGCGTAGATAGCTGAAACTGAAGTGATCAGTTTGCGAGCCAAAACTAAAGCTATCGGAGATGCTAACTGAAAGAACCAACTGATCGAACGAACTGAACCAGTTCAACTGATGCATCGCAACCAGCTCAACTGAATGTCCAAACTGATAGGTAGTTCAACAGAAGATCTTCAGAAGCCCGGCCAACTGATGAAGAGTTCAACTGATGAAAATCCCAACTAACCAGTTTGAAGAACCAGTTCAGAACATCAGTTAGGAGCAATCAGTTGCAGATCACGACAAGCTTACTTAATGGATTACAGCTGTGCGCAAAGGTACAAAAGAAATTGTACTATCACAGTACAATCATGAACGTTGCATCAGAAGCTTAAAGCCAAAATTTCCGGAATGGATTCCAAAGAACAAATTCAAAATGCAACGGATACAATAATTGAGTTTCACTGTACGATCAAGCTTCGCGCCTATAAATAGAAGATCAGTGAAGACTCAGCAATAACGATACACACAGTGTGGTAAAAAGAGAGAATACAACAAAGAAGAAGGGCACGCATATTGCATATCTGCTTTGAAGAAGCAATCAGCCCAGTCGAGGGAACACTTCAAAGTTATATCAGCTGAGATTAGAAGCTTATTTCCCTCAGTGTGTGAGAACACTTTCAGGTAGTGTTCATTGTTCAGTTCTCATACACACGCACACACACACACCACCACCCAAATTACAGTCTTGCACAAAGACAATAAACTTGTGTATGTAGTCTTTGACACACATACGTTAAACAAGTGTTGGCTAGAAGGTGCTACCTTCAGTCTAGACTAGGAGTTCAGTTAGGCAGTGGGTAAGTCCTAAGCTGTGTAGGATTTGTAAAAGGTGTGGTATAAATCTAAGTCTTCTAGTGTATCCTACCCGTGGAGGTAGAAGGGGTGACGTAGGAGCAGTTGAAGTCTCCGAACATCCATAAACATATCCTTTGTCTTTTAACTGTTTAACTGCTTGTTTTGTTCTTAACTGATTTGATCAGTTCAGTTGATATCAGTTCAGTTCTATCCATAACTGAACTGATATAAGCTCTAACTGATTTTTCCGTAAATTCAGTTCTTCAGTTGCACAGTATATAAAACATATCAATTTTCTTAATGAAGGATTATTTCAAGTGTTTTCCGCTTGGTTTTATACCAAATTTGATCTAATTCATCGATATATACATTCTTAGAACA
The DNA here is from genome assembly GCF_012295235.1 of Primulina huaijiensis. Classification (NCBI taxonomy): domain Eukaryota; kingdom Viridiplantae; phylum Streptophyta; class Magnoliopsida; order Lamiales; family Gesneriaceae; genus Primulina; species Primulina huaijiensis. The sequence continues at coordinate 18,003,989 of NC_133323.1, forward strand.
CAAGCTATTGCAGCTCATTGATTAATTGTGTTGAAAGCACCCCTAAGGTGCTGAGCACACGTTCCGTCAGTATGCAACGTGTTTTTCAGCATTATCATAAAAATTCATATTGGTAATCCCATAAACATTTTGAATATGCATAACAATTGTCAGGGTATTGTCAGGACTGATAACCTAACTCAGTGAAAAATGACCATTCCCCTAGCTGCAGGAGGAGAAAATTGGGGCGACCGAGTCGAGGGGTGAGGGTAGGGTTTTGGAAGTGAAAAAATGGTATAACAAATAATAGGATAATCGGCCTATGTTCAAAGTATCAAAGAGAAAAGAGTTTGGCCTAACATCCTATTAAAATGGGCCCATTAAGCCCAAAAACAAGTACGTAAAATATTTCGTTTTGGTATGTTTTAAAAAATATTATTTGAACCCTCAAAAAATCCTCCATTTTGTTAAAAATCTCCTACAGGTTTAAAATATGGTTCAACATGTAAAAATATATTAAAAATGCCCATTTTCAAAAATTACATAATAAGTACACCATATATTAAATCATTAAAAATAATTATTCAATAAAACATTTTTCTTAACTGCCCCTGGTCTCCGTTCCTCGTTCGAGCATGAAATACTGTTAAAAGCCCTATGTTATGCAATTAAGTAAACCATGTCATGAAATCATGTCACAACCATGCACTAAATGCATTTAAAAATAATTAAATAAACATTTTAATAACCCCTAGATTTGCATTCAGTTTGGTTACGTCATTCGAATTTCTAGATCTTACACAATGTGTCAAAAATTTGTATCTGTCTTCTGCAACTATTGCTACTTTGCTGAATAATATTCCACTAGCGCCTGAAATATTGGTCACATTTCATTGAGAACCATTCTTGTTGTTCGTACATTCTTTCTTGAAGTGTCATCTATCGCCACATTTAAAATAGTAAATATTTATCTTTTTACTTCTCAAATTTGATATACCTCGTCTTTGGCTCCCACTGGATACGGTCTATAAATCTCCCTCTTATCATCAATAAGCCTTTGACTACTTCAAAGTTACCAACATATCTTCCTTATTCTTACGTTAAATTTCTTTTCCAAGAACCGCAGTTAAGACATCGTTGAATTTTAAAAATTATGTGAGGACATTTTTTGTTAAATTGATAATAAGTTGATCATATAAATCTGGTAGACTTGAAGTAGAAGCTCTGCAAGTTCTTTTTCCTCTATTTTATGCCCCATAGAGGTGAGTTGATGAAAGATCGTTTGTGCTAGCACCTTCGAAGATGCTTCAAACACAATATTCTCCAATGAGCTGCAATAGCTCGTGTTTTAACCGATGAATTAAATCGAGTTTGGTTAAAAACCAAGCGGAAGAAACTCGAAGTAATCTTTCGTGAAGACGACTGTTATATTAGAAAATATTTTAACTTATGTAAACTGAATAACTGAAAAGTAGAGGATCGGTTGTAGCATATATCAGTTCAGTTATGGTAAGAACTGAACTGATGTATATACTAACTGAACAAATCAGTTTGAAAACAGTAGTTAATCAGTTAAATACACAAGATATATTTATGGATGTTCGGATACTTCAACTGCTCCTACGTCACCCTTCTACCACCTCGGGTAGGATTCACTAGAAGGCTTTGATTTATACAACTACTTGTACAAACCCACCCAGCTTAAGACTTATACACTGCCTAACTGAACTCCTAGTCTAGACTGAAGGCATCACCTTTCAGCCAACACTTCTTTAACGTCTATGTGAGAAAGGCTATATGCACAAGTTTAACGTCTTTGTGCAAGACTATATTTTTGGGTGGTGTTGTGTGTTCGTGTGTGAGAACTGAACAAAAGTGTTCTCACAGACTGAGAGAAAAATGCTTCTAAACTAAAGCTAATAAAACGTTGAAGCGTTCTCTCAAATCTGGGTTGATTGCTTCTGAAAAAGCTGATGTGCAATATGCGTGCCCTTTGTTTTCTTCACACTCCCTTATTTCTTTATGTGTCTATTTAGTCTTCATTGATCTTCACCTTCTATTTATAGGCACGAAGTTAGATCTTTCAGTGTGACTCAATTATTATATCCGTTGCATCTTGAATTTGCTCCTTGGACTTTGTGTCTCGACTTTACGAATGCCCTTATGGAGCGTTTGTCTTTAATGCTCTGATGCAACGTCTATTATTGTCCTTTGACTGGACAATTACTTTGTACCTTTGTGTATAGCTGGAATCCACTGAATGAGTTTATCTTCATCTACAACTGAAAGATTCTTAGTTGATGCTCCGAACTAGTCAGCTGAACTGATCTTCAGTTGGGCTGATGAAATCAGTTGACTCGTCAGTTGAACTGATTTCACTCTCGTTTAGTTGAACTGATCAGCTGGGTTTCTTCATCAGTTGAACACACTTTCGGCTGGCCAGGCTTCTAAGGTTCTCCTGCTGATCCACCTATCAACTGAATGATCGGCTGAACTGGTTATTTGACATATAAGTTCGTCTGATTCAGTTTGTGCGAACAGTTAGATATTCAGTTGAGATTTATATTCCTCAAAACTGATCTAACTTCTGCACACTTAAGGTAAATTATTAGTAACAACAAATAACAAGTTTTGTTAACATCAAAATTAAGATTGCGAACTTGAAAAGTTCCAACAGTAGAGCAAATAGAATATTTAGAGTGCTGATATGATCGGTCATTGACGAGGATTCCGCTATCCGAAGAATATAAAGCCTTCTATTTAGAAAAATCTTATTGTGTAGTAACTTGACTTCGTACATCTTTGTTAGAGTATCCTATATAATTTTTGTTGTCTTTATCTTATAAATACTTGACAGTACTTCTTCTTCTATAGCCAAGTGTAAAATGTCAACGTCATTATTATTTATCTCATTCCACTTTCCAACATCTGTTATTTTTATCGGTCTATCTTCAATAGCCGCAAGATATTCTACTTTTTTAAAACTGCTTGTAATCCTACCTTAATAAAAAAATATCAAAAAATATTTTCTGATGTGAAATATCAGTATTGGCTGTAGCCATAGAGTTCACTAAAAATTTTAATAAATTTTAAACAATATTTTGATACCACTTGTTGGTCTCAGGTGTTTCATTTTGAGATATAAATATGCTATATAAAGAATAAAATTTGATACCGAAATTTACGTGAAAACCTTTTAAAAATTATTAGGATAAAAACCACCGACAAGATGAAAAAAATTACACTAGAATATTTTATAGTATACAAGCACTAACTGTGTTTTCAAAAAGAACACACACTCTCTTAATATTAGAGAACAAACATCTCACAAATATTTTAGAAACCCTCAAACTATTTGAGATGTGAGAAGAGAGAAATTTAAAAATTAAATATAAACTTGAGAATGGGATGAATTAATCGATGAAGGATGCATTCTTTGTCTGAACACATGTATAATACGTTGCCTTTGTCAATTTTTCAACCTTCAATGTTCAGCGCTCAATCTTTCCCCAACATACAAATCATCTACCATCATTTAATATTGGAGACATTTCCTTTGAAAAATGGTACATTAATTTACCGACAATATTCTGGTTCAACACGACAATATTCTTCCTCTCATCCAACAATTTCTCCTCGCTCTCGTCGAGCTCATTTCCTTTTTTTTTTTCTATGTGTTGCTTCCTTCTGTTTATGCCAGTTATAATCATCCTTATTTGAACTGTGAATAATTTGATGAACATGTTTGGAGAAATTTTTCCGCTTGAGACGCACGGACTGTGGATAAATGGAGCGGAGTTATTCTACCAGTCGATCCACGTTCGCATAATTCCCCGCGAGAGCATAAATTTAAAAGAAAAAAATGTTTAATTAAAAACGCATCGCACAATCAGAATTCTAGCAAACAATTGCTGAAAACATAGGCAAAATCTAAGAAAACACAAAGAGAATGCTTATTCTTGATTTTCCGAAAATACCCGAGCATTTTCTAGCCCTGAGCAATGGATTGGGGTCGTTTTTTTCTTTGGAGGGTGAACAATAATCTTGATTTTCCATTTGGAAATGACTCAGTACGCAGAGCTGTACATTAGAGAGATAGTAAGATTGCATGGAATTTGAGATTCCATTGTGTCAGACAGAGACCCGAGGTTTACATCTACATTCTGGAAGAGTGTGCATCAGACATTGGGTACCAAGTTGCTATTCAGTACAACATTCCATCCTCAGACCGACGGTAAGTCTGAGAAAGTGATTCAGGTCTTAGAGGATCCACTCAGAGCTTGCATGATCGACTTCCAGGGCATCTGGGAGCCGAAGCTACCTCTCGTGGAGTTCACATACAACAAAAGTTATCAAGCATCTATAAGTATGGCTCCTTACGAGGCACTTTATGGGAGAAAGTGTAGATCACCGATCTATTGGGATGTGGTATGTGAATGAGCAGAGTTCGGTCCAGACATTGTCAGATAGACTACAAAGCTAGTAGTTAAGATCCGGAATATGATGAAGACTGCTCTAAGCCGACAGAAGAGTTATGATGATAAACGGAGCAAAATTTTAGAGTTTGCATTAGGTGACCACGTATTTGTGAAAGTTTCACCTATGAAGGGTGTAATGAGATTTAGCAAGCAAGGTAAACTCAGTCCTAGATTCATAGGATCATTTGATATTCTCGAGAGAGTCGAGACACTAGCCCACAAAGTTGCATTGCCGACGAATCTAGTGGAAGTTCATAATATGTTCCACGTCTCGATGCTGCGGAAATACATGTTGAATCCTTCGCATGTGCTGAACTACGAGCCTCTGCAGATGATGCCGAAGCTGTCTTTTGAGGAAAGACTCCGGAACAAAGTGATTCAAATGGTCAAAGTCAAGTGGTTAAATCATTCGGAAGAGGAAGCTACTTGAGAAATCGAGATTGAGATGAGGAGTCGCTACCCAGAGCTTTTTGGTAAGTTTTAAATTTCGAGGACGAAATTATTGTTAAGGAGGGGGAGGAATTGTAAGGTCTAGAAACTCAAACGACGTAACCTGACTGCATGCAAATTTAGGGTTTTATTAAAATGTCCGATTTATTATTCTAAATGCATTAAGTACAAGATCACAACATGATTTTTATGATTATATGACATGGTTTGCTTGACTGCATAAAATAGGGCATTTAGCAGCATTCGATGCTCAAACGAGGAACAGAGACAGGGGATAGTTGAGGAAAAATGTCTTATTAAATAGTTATTTAATATATGGTGTATTTATTTTTTTAATTTTCAAAATGAACATTTTAAAGATACTTTTACACGTTGAACCATATTTTAAACCGATAGCCAACTTTTAGCAAAATAGAGGAATTTTTTAGGGCTCGGATAATATTTTTGAAAACGTATCTAAACGAAATATTTTACGTACTTGTTAATGGGCTTAATGAGCCTATTTTAATAGGATGTTGGGCTAAGCTCCTTTCTCTTTAATACTTTGAACAAAGGCCCATTATCCCATTTTTTCTCCTCCCATCCAGAAAGGGCTTCATGCTGTTCTTTGTAAGGAAAAACGCAGCCAAGGTATTCCACGTCCTTCCGGTGTCCGTCTCTCGCATCGTTGAGTTGTTTTTCGAGCGTATATACGAAAGGCACGCCCAATACCTTTTTTCTCTCATCTCTCACACCATATTATATGTTGTTGATTGATTATGCATGATATGTTGTAGATCTAATGTTTTTTGTGAGTTTCGAATACATGTGCATGAAGAAAACATATTTTTATGCTTGATTCTTATGTTTTTGGCACATATTGTAAGGGGATTTCAGGACCGATGGGTAGGAGGTTCAAACATGTCGAGATGAAGGTGCTTAGGTGTGAGAAACGGATCTGGAACGAGCCCTGATTAGTGGCCGCCTGGGTTTCGCAGATTATGGTTTGTTTGAGACTCGGTTTGTGTTTTTCCAGGGGTAGCATGCATGACGGCTTGCGTAGGCTTGTAAGCCATTGGTTAGAACAGTTTAGGAGGATTCAATCGTGGTCTAGGAGGGGTTGGTTCGAGCCTGGTCCGGGCTAGTTAGGCGTAGTATAGAGTTTTGCTTCGAGACTGTAACAAGGGTTTTGTTCGTGAGGACAAGCGCCGCGGTGCTAAGTACTTTGCTCACTTAGCGCCGCTGCGCTTAAGGTTCGGCACTTGTGGCGCCGTAGCGTTGGTGCATAGCACCTAGGCGCTTACCCAGCGCCACAGCGCTACACAGTCAGCGCCTAGGCACTAGTCTAGTGCAGGTGTTTTAACGATTTTAGTGAGCATGGATCGTTTTGGGTGTCCAGCAGGTTATGTCGACGTGTCTTAGGTTGTAGATGGTTTAAATAGGGTTAGACGGGGTCTTGTTATGAGTCTTTGAACTATGGTTTAATTTGGTTAAGTTTCGGATTAATATCGGGACTTCGGTCCAAGTTTTAAAACGAATTATAGAATTTAATGCAGGGGCTCGAGTTTTCATCTAAGAAATGATTTAAAATACGTTTTATGATGTTTTGATAAGTTTGGATGGATTTGGGTCGAAATTTTGATGTCCAGGGGTAAAATGGTCAAATTAGGGTTTCAGGGGCAAAATGGTCATTTTGCACCCAAATTATGTTAGCAGTCCTGGAAATACCCTGATAACTAAAAATGCATATTTAAAATGTTATGTGAATTATGAATATGAATTTTTATGATAATGCTGAAAAATACGTTGCATTATTGGTTTTAAGAAAATGTATGTATATGCATGAATTTTACAAGTGATGAATACGATGACATGTTTTCGAAGGAGGTGAGTTGGTTGTGACTAATACGAACACGAACACGAACACGAACACGAACACGAACACGAACACGAACATATAAGGCCAAAGCTCAGTTGACGAGTGAGATTGTCGCTGATGTTCCCACCGTCGAGTACCACAGTTATACGTAGATAGATCAATCGACCTAGAGTTGATACGAAAGCCACAACTAATGATCTGAATTCGATAAAGGAAAAATGATTATGCATACGATGACAAGATATGACATGTTTTGATATGAATATGTTTAAGTTTGTGTTCATTCTTTTGAAGATCATGAAAGTTATTTTGTTTGCAGTACTTTTCCACTGTTGCATGATATGTATATGTACTTATTGTAACGGTTCTGTTGTGTTGAGTCTGACTCACAAGGTGTGATTGATGTAGGTGATCATGTGGATGAGGAGTCTGGAGGCGATGAAGACTGAGTAGGCTGAGCTGGGGTTGCACGTGAAGACCCGAGGACCTTGCATTTCTTCTGCACATTATGATTTTTGAGACATGAGTTAAAACGACATTTTTAAATGTTTATGAATTTTTAATACGTTGTTGATATGACACATTTTGGTTATCATGTTTAGGTTTTTCTTTTAAAGCGGTAGACTTGAGATTTATTGCATCTTTTAAGATCTGTTAACTACAGTTGTTTTTCATTGGAGGGTTTTTACACTGCGTTAGTTTCGAATTTTCCATGCATTTATTTTGTTATGGCTTTGGCCATTATTTTTTTAAAAAAAATATTCAATAGTATTATAGCAGTTGACGTTTCAAAAAAATTAATTAAAAGATAATATTAAAGATGATTAGAATATTCATCTTTAATAAGATACTGACAAATTTTGTGGAATATCACTATGTACTTTTTGACTTTTGTGACCTTGTCACTATTTGTTTTTATAAAACATTTTATATTTTTAGTTGGAATCTGAGGTTTGATGTCCGACTCTTCTCTTTATATATAAGATGTATTGTGCTATTAGAGAAGCGCAGTCGAGTTTGCTCCCATTTTTTCTCACTGTAAAAACCCTTCTTAAATTGTTGAATAAAAGCTTCAAGGCTTTTGGTGAACAAAATTTGTAAGTTTAATTTTTGTATTTATTTTTTAATTTTTGACTTTAATTTAAAAATATATAATTCCTAGATTACTAGCGTGAATGACAAACTAATTTATTTGTGCTAGTTATTGTCTCACTATGAAATGATCTATATTTATTTGTAACTTGGAATCAATATGAGATATCAAAATATTTATTCAAGTTTTGGAATTCTAAGAATTAATATAAGGTTTTTGGTTAAACATGAGGTTAGAGATGAACCAGGAGATGGTAAACAAAATTTTCGAGTTTAACCAAGAAATTATAAATTTATGTTGTAGCCTTTTAACCTACTTAGTCGAGTGATGACATTTAAAGGGGTTTGTGGGTGATTTTTATGAATTTATGTTTCTGAAATGGATCTCAATAAAATCATTTATTGTTTAATTTCTTTGATATATGTTTTGTAAAAGATCCATATGTCAACCTTATATTAATATTTATTCCAAGAATTAAATGCCTTCTTTTGCTAGCTCTTTTATCTTTTAATTAATATTTATTTAAATTACTAAAATTTACTCTTCGTGATATTATTAATTTATTAAAGTTTTAAGATAGTTCTAAAAAAAGTGGCATCCAACTGAATTGCAGCTATTGTAAAACTCGTAACCGGACCAGTAAATTTCTGAGATATTTTCAATTTCAACCGCCACTGATTTTCTGATTTTTTCCAGCACTTTTAGTATTTGATTGATTCTGCATTTACCCTTTTCCCATTTAACCTAGGTTAATTTACCATTCAAAACTGCCTCCGCTTTCCCAGAAAGTTCCTTTACTTACCTTCCTTTCCAAGAAATCATATGCTGATATTTTGCATATAATAATTTGCATGTGTCAGAGAATTTCGATTCATCGATTAGGAATTTTTAACATCTTAATTGGGTTTTTCAAAGCCGGACTTTGTGGGATTAGATTGAATTATGGTGAAATCAATGGAAAATGGGACATCTCTCCCTCCTTTTTTGGTCAAGTGTTATGAGATGGTGAATGATGAGTCCACGGATGAATTGATTTCTTGGAACGAATCGAATCAAAGCTTTATCATTGGGGATGAATCCGAATTTGCTTCCCAGTTGCTTCCCAAGTACTTCAAGCACAACAATTTCTCGAGCTTTGTTCGTCAACTCAATATCTATGTGAGCAGAATTACATTTGAATTGTGTGTTCGGTTGATTATGTTTGTCTTCTTACTGGGACTTGAGTTTTAGTTGATAAACATATTTTTGTAATGTTTCGGAAGTATTTGGTGATCTTTCTTGAAAATTTGTTCATTTAATGTGTCGCCCGACATGAGTTTAATTTGGTCGATGGAGAGATGACTAATGTAATGGAAAATCGATGCCTGGCGATAGATCCCAGGAAGGAATTTGGGAGAGGAGGGAAAGACTAGACAAGGGATTGAGGTGGGGAAACTTGAGGGGTACAAAACATGGGAATTGAAAAAAGTACATATAAAAGTGTTCGTTTGAGGGGGAAATCTTGCCTTTCTGCTGTATCTGTACATATGTGATGATATGTGGATGGTGTTTGACAAGATCGGTATCCGAAAAAAAGGTGAATGGGTGCAAAGCCTAATTCAAAATGAACCAAATTATTGTCTTTTATGTGGAACTATGGTTAAAGTTGGATGTTGCATGATTGGAGTTGACTTGTGGTAGAACGATAGTCAAAAGGGCCTATAGATTTTGTTTACTGAGGATGGTGATGAATTTTTGTTGGAAGTTTTATCGAGTTGAGTTATAAATGATAATATGAAAATGTCACTTGAGTTTTTTTGCGATTGAGTTTAGTGGTGATGCCTCCTAATAACTTGACTATAGAATTGTAATCAGATTAAGCGGTCGTTTGTATTTCTTAATAAGTTCTGATGTTTATTGGAAAACTGAAGCTGGTCTCTTGTTTACTTGGTTTTCTTCACGTGTTTGCCAAATAGTTGCTTTAATAAAACTACCTCAAAGCTTATAGTACCTTACAATTTATCTGAGACGTATGTATGAATGTTCAAAAACTGACTCTTGTCTGGTTTATTTTCTTAGAATTGTGTTATTCTTTATTTTATTGTTTTATTATTAATATTAAATTTTGAGATTTTGTTTAGATGTATGCGTGGTTATACGCAATGACCATGAAGGCTCCTGCAAACAAGCTTGCCATCTTATGCTCTACAAAATTTCTCTTCTGATATGGTTACAATGTTACGTTAATCATCTTTCTTGAAGTGTCTTTACCAGGTAGAATTACTCGAAATAAGTCTTTTGCATGATGGGATGGAATAAGTGAGTGAATTCTTTCTTGGAAAAATCATGATTGGTAATATTTGGTCCATCACAAACGCATATTACGCTGTGTTTTAGAGGTATTTGAGGTCAATTGAAAGTTTAGACTGTGTCGTGGAATGTTTGGTTTGGCTTTTTATTAATCTTGAAAACGTCATTCGAAGAAGTTCAGGTTTTGAATGACCATACTTCCGTGATTCGGTCTGCCGAAGTTGACGCCACTTGCCGGTTGCTACTTTTTTTATTCTTGGAAGCTCCCATCTATGTCAGAGTTGGTTGTTATCTGCATGTAGCAAGTAGATTAATTAGCCATCAACAGATCATTCCCTTAAAATATTTGATAGCTCCTGCTCTTAAAGCATATTATTGCAAGTACTGGCGCACGTTAGCGAAGGCATGCTTTTTGTGATGGGTAGATGAATATCTTAAAGCAGAGCTTTATTTTTTTGTTTATATGGAACCAAGAATTTGGTATAGTTTCTGTGAGGTGTAATATTGTTTTTCTTTTTCCTGTTAAGAAAACGAAAAAATTCTATAATTTTATTAACCTTAATTTTCATTTTAATGCAGGGTTTCAGAAAAATCGATACGGATCGTTGGGAATTTGCAAACGAGTCTTTCATCAAAGGGCAGAAGAATTTACTAAAGAACATCACTAGAAGAAAGCACCCCCAAGGTCAAATGCAAAAAAATGCATCCCAACCGAAGAAAACGATTCCTTTAGCATCCGTGGAAGAGAAGAGACTTGCACTTTGGAAAGAGGTTGAGAATCTTAAAATAGACAGAAACGCTGTCACAGTAGAACTGAAAAAACTGCGACAGCATCAAGAAACCTCACAGAGCAAAGTACTTCTCATGAGGGAACAATTAAAAGGCATGGAGAAAAATCAGCAGCAGATGCTTTCTTTCATTGTGATGGCGATGCAAATCCCCGAATTTCTCGAGCAATTTTTGAAGCCAAAGGAGAAAAACTGGCGAATTCTTGAAAATGGAAAAAACATCCTGAGTGAAGTTACAGATGATTTTGAAGCAATTCCTTCTGATGGAAGGATTGTCAGGTATCAGCCTCCAACAGATGGAGAAGCAATGTCATCAACTTCAAAATCCGAAGATTTGATGGACTTAGATATTTCTTCAGATGAACTGAGAGATCTTTTTATGAACATTGACTTTTTCTCTGGATCATTGGATGAAAAGCAACTTCCTTCAGAAAATCATGGCCAATTTGTTATTCCAGATTTGCCTGAATATGATACTATGCTAGATCAGCTTCTTTTGTCGAATCCATCGGTAGGAAACGAACAATATTCTAATCTTGATGCTGAGGCGTTTCCAGATCCTGGGATGATGGAAGAGTCAAACTTCCAGCCGAAAGAATCTGAAGTCTCAAATGATTTAGATGATGATGTCAACGAAGATAAGAACAAGATCACAGATGGTACATGATTTTGAAACTGGAGAGAGGACTGAAAAATTTTAAAGTTTTGAGTGAAGAAATTAGATTTTCTTGAATCTATTTTTGTTTAAAGATTAGTTACAATATTTCGAGTTTGATTCTCGAGTTTCTACCAGGTCGGCTCTTTTCGATCCAATATCCTTGCTACGCTTTATGCACTCTTCCTATGTATATGAAAATCTGCCTCCAGATTTTACCTTAACATCTGTCAAACCCTTTATTTCATTTTTTTTAGATTTATTTATCCGATTTTCTGCCCAATTTAATATTTTGAACTACTTTACATCACTAATCTTTTTTGAGATGATTCATAATTAAATCCATTTAGTTGTGCAATAATTTGGATAGATCACTTCCATCTCTTCAATACCACCAATAGGACCACTCGTTGGTTACAGATATGTATTCAATTTGTAAAGTCTGCTACTAAAATATTACTAGAAAATTTTTTTTTAGCTATTTTCGAAAATTGCTCAAACACATGCATTTTAAAAAAAATCATTCACTACCGAATAAAAATATTGCGATTAAATAATTTAGTCTTGTCAAATTCCTAAACTATTGTTTTAAAAAGACTCAAATGTATCGGTCAAAACCTGTCAAACCATCAACATAAAAAAAGATATAAAATATATCAAATAAACAATGGTTCACTATTGACTCATACACATATAGTGCGGAAAATCGTGAGGTCCTCAGGTTATTGTGCGCACTCCTAACTCCACCTACTCAGTAGAGGTGATCAAAATTTTTTATTAACCACCCGAATTACCCGAACAGAATTGCACCGCACCGTTTTTCATAATATTTTATAAAAATCGCGATTAAAAATATTAATCATAAACCGTACCGTATACGCGGTTCGGTTATTTTTTTCCCCACGAACCGCACCAAACCGCACAGCCTAAACCGCTTTCCATAATATTTGGTCTAGATATAAAAATTTGTAAACAACATATTCAAATAAAGAAGTCATCATTCATTATATCTCAACTCTCTTCAAAATTATTATTCTTACAAATAAAACTTATGTTCTTCTTAATTATTCTTCATATTAGCCTTTTATTAGAGTATTGGCAAAAACTTGTGTGAGACGGTCTCACGGGTCGTATTTGTGAGACAGATCTCTTATTTGGGTCATCCATGAAAAATTATTACTTTTTATGCTAATAGTATTACTTTTTATTGTGAATATGGGTAGGGTTGACCCGTCTCACAGATTAAGATCCGTGAGACGGTCTCACATGAGATCCACTCTAGAGTATTTATTTCTTTTGCTACGTGATCGAGAAAAACTTGCACTGTAGAATCCTTAATAAAAATATGATTTTGTATGCTCGAAAATTAATCGCAAGTGCACGATGTCAAGTAATAGTATAATGTACGCGAGTACGAGTATCGTTTCACTGAAGACTGTATTTGATAATTATTATTTTTAGTTATCAAATCTTTAGCAACGAAATTTAAATGGTTGTTTATTACTACTATACTCAAATAAACATGCAAATAAAAAAGTTCAAGAATTAAATAATGAGATATAATATCTAGAATGGTTAATTAAAATTCAATGAGAAATAAATTTGTTGGGAATTTCAGTTCACCTGCCCCTCGTTCATTAATTATTCGTTCGATAGTGATTTACGCTTCCGACAGGATTTCCTATTCGATTGAACACACCCTCTCGAGCTATGCCAAACTAATTCTACTCATTGAAGTAATTAAATGTCTTTAATTATTTATCAAGAATGAATCGCATATCGATCTATGAAATCCCTTAGTTTTCGCTCTACTGGACTATGACTATCGGCGCGTATCCAATTTCATATGTCTATGTAAATTGTAGATCTACGGATTAAACTACTCGTTCCTATCACAAGCTATTCTCTCGAACTCACTCACAATATAAGATTATTATCAAAGTTAGTTACACTTTAATAATTGTAATGAAAAGAGTAGTACAATCAAGAATAAATCAACATCAACATGTAAATTAATCAAATCAAAGTTCGGGGTAGGATCTCCTTAAATCCCAACAAATATTATAAGTTAGCTACTTAAATTCATAGTAAAAATGAACAAAACAAGGTTTAAACGATAAATACTAAATAAGAAATACTAGATTTGACGAAAAACGCGAACAACGATGCCCGAAAATATCGAAATCTTCAATCCAAGCACTTGCTCCAAGCTTTTATCTCTTCCTTAGACTCCTTGGCTGCTGAATGATGATAATTTTTGTGCCTCTCCCCTTCCATATCCTTCCCCATTCAGAAATAAGGGAAGAAATCGGCCAAGAATCTTTCCAAAATTACAAACGTGCCCGGGCGGACATAAGTTTCCGCCCAGGCGGATGGCTTCACAGATCTTGTTTTATTTTTTTATTCGACGCGCCCGGGCGGACATAAGTTTTCGTTCGAGCAGATGACTCTAGCAAAAATTCTTTTTCTCACACCTTGCAGGCGCCCGGGCGGACATAAATGTGCGCCCGGGCGAATAACTCTCGAAAATTTCCCATTATTTTCAGTTTATTCACGAATTGCCCGCATTTTCAACCAAGAGCCTTATGAGCAACAAGAAAACATAGATTATGCCAAAATAACACAAAATGCATCCAATCTAAACGATAAATGCAACACAATGGGACATCACATGACATGAAAAACAAGTAAAATCCACCTATATCACTATGATATTTTGTTTGAAGGTAAAAAAAATATAAAATAGTGTAAATGTCATTTTTGTTGTGAATGTGTTGTGTTGTTAAATTGTTAACTTAGTTTTGAATCTTGATTATTGTTTTATTTATTTTTATCTTTATATGATTTGAACTATATTTTATATTTGAAGACAATATATTTTTGTTGTTTTCAAACAAATTAAAATATGTGTTCTAATATTTTTCATTAAAAAAAATCGTAAACCGACCGCAACCGCTTAAAACCGTAAGGCTAATTTTTTTTTATGTAAAACTGCGATTATTTTTTAAAAATACTCACAGACCGCATATGGGCAATTCGGTTTGAAATTTTTTTTAAAAAAAACCGCAAAACCGCACCGTGATCACCCCTACTACTCAGTCTTCGGTGCCTCCAGTCTCCACATCATCATGCTCACCTGCATCATTCACACCTAGTGAGTTTAAAGACTAAACACACTTGAACCGTTATAGCTAGTACATATACGTAACATGCACTAGTGAAAAGTATTGTAGTTAAAATACATTTCTTGATCTTAAAATCATGAACTTAGACATAACATGTCGAAGCATAAACATATCCATAACATATCTCATCAAATCAACATATATGTGTTCATTTTCTTTTATGGAGTTCAGTTAATTAGTTGTGACTTTAGTATCAGCTCTAGTCGACGGATCCATCTACGTAACCACGGTATCCGACGGTGGGAACATCAGCGACAATTTTAGCCATCCACTGAGCCTTGGCCTTACATGTTCGTGTTCGTATTAATCACAACCAATTCTCCTCCTTCGAAAAAATTTCATAGTATTCATTACTTATAAAAATCATGCATAAACGTACATTTTCTTAAAACCAAGCATGCAACGTATTTTTCATATTCTCATAAAAAATCATATTCATATTAACAAGTAAATTTTTAAACATGCAATTGAAGTTTTCAGGGCGCTGTCAGGAATACAAACTCGACCCGGATGCAAAATGACCATTTTATCCCTAGAAACCCTAATCGACCATTTTATCCCTAGACCTCAAAATTTTGACCCGAAGCCAACCAAACTTATTAAAACACCTCAAAACATATTTATACCCATTTATTAGACGTAAACTCGACCCCATGCAAGAACTTATATAATTCATTTTAAAACTTGGATCAGGGTCCTTGTTTTAATACAAATTAACTCGAAATTCAATCAAACTCTTCCCAACTTAAACCATGACTTGAACCTACATGACCAGCCCTCAAAGCACTTATTTCAGACCACCTAACACTCGAATATGACCGAACAGCTGCTGGAAAATTCTGCACTTTGCAACCTTCAAACCCTAGTGCACCTAACTCTCAAATTTCGACCTTAGACCCGAAACCGACACTTCCAGACCTTGGATAAACCTTCCAGGACCATGACCAGACCCACGTGTACCTGACTGAGCCAACCTAACCCATGCGTACATCCCTTGCAACTGGGATTACTCAAACACGCCCAAAACATGACCTAATTTGTCCTTAAGCTTCGATCCAAGCCTAGCCTTTCTACCGGCGGACCATGGACCGTTCCCAGGCATGACATAGACCCAAAATAGCTTGAACCAGCACCTGGAATGAGCCATGCACGGTTGCCTTCCCCCATTCACTCGACCTAGCCATTCAAACCCTAACACCAAGAAGACACCATCGACCCTTACCCTTCCTCGGTTCCGATCTGACATAGCCCTTAGACATGTTCGAAACCTGCTTCAAAATGACTCCTAAACCTCAAAGATCAGGCATCCCCTTCGACCATGTAAGAAAAATGTGAATTGCATGAAGAAAAAGGGAAGTGTTTCCATGAAATTTCAATCAACATGCACATATCATAGTAAGTCTGATTTTTTTCATACATGAACGCACAAATAGACATATATTGATGAGAAAAACGAGGTATAGGGCGTGCCTTTGTATTTTTACGCTCGAAAACAGTATACAAACGGGTAGAACAAACACCAGAGGGACGAAGAGGAGTTCCTTTGAAAAAGCTTGAGACAAACCAAGGGGATGGCTGATGAACCTATCGAAAATATGTTGCTGAAGGTTGTGGAGGGGGCGGTCGAAATGCTTAGGGTTTGGGAAGGTAGGGAATTATAATATTTAGTGTTAAGGGGCTCTTAATTAAAAATAATGAGGTTGAGTAGGATTTTAGGCCAATTATGCAATGAAGTAGTCCCATTAAGCCTAAACGCACTCCCGTAAAATATTTCGTTTATGTACGTTTTTGAAAATAATGTCTGAACCCTCAAAAAGTTCTCCGACTTGCTAAATTTTGCGTACCAGTTTAAAAGATGACTCGATGAGCAAAAAAACCCTACAAAGCCCATTTTCGAAAATCATCCTTAATTACACCATATATTAAATAATTAAAAATAATAATTTAATAAAAATATTTTTTCTTAACTGTCATCGGTCTCCGTTCTTCGTTTGAGCGCGAAATACTGTTAAAGGTCCTAATAAATGAAATATTAACAACCATGAAATAAAACACATATTCATGTCATGATCATGCATTTAATGCATTAAAAATAATTAAACACGTATTTTAGCAAAACTATAGATTGCATGCAGGCAGGTTACGTAGTTTGAATTTCCTGACCTTACGCAATTTATTTATCTATTAAGTTAAAATTAGTTCATGTAGATAAAAGTTTTGAAGTATCATAAAAGTTGCAAATAAGTAATGAGAATGTTTTGGATTGAGCATTAAGTTGTCCAAAAAATAATAGCTAATAGTAAATTTGTAATTTAAAATTTTAGATTATTATAATTCAGACGTCATCTTTTGATTATTCTATTTGAATCATGAGGCTTGGGATCTACGTTTAGAGTAAATATTTTTGGAATATTAATTTACTCAAAACTGATTTAGGGTGAATTAGAAATTAATTATTTAAAGTTAATAGTTAAGCTCATTGAGTATAAGGAGATGATGAGAACTTGTCACACATTGTGTTTGTCTGATGTATTATTTTCTCTTAAAATTTTATTTTCGTCATAAAAAAATAATCTTGGATGTTGTATGTTTTTATCCAACAATATGGTGTTTATAGATTTTACCTCCAAACGTAAAACACTTGGGAATGACTTCAGCTATTTCAGGATTAATGGAGATAGACAATTACCTGGAAAAGCCTTTCTTAAATCGCCAATTGAAATGTTCTATACCAGTTACTTTAAATAAATAATAATAGAAATTTTTTTTTTATCTTCATAAAGATCGAACCATACCAAAACATAAATCCATATTTAAAAAAAACTGGATTTTGCGATAAAAATCTATAACATTGTCAATCATGAAAGCATAAGAAATCCAGAGACTAAACTTTTAAAAACGAAACATAAATATCTCTTTAAAATAATCCTCAAAATCTTAATCAAAACTTTAATTATCATGCTAATGCGGAAAACGTAAGGTTTTCGGGAGTGTACTGTCATGCCCTATCCACTCAAGCGTCTGAGCCCTCTTAACATCATCTTCACTTGCAACCATTCAAATCTAGTGAGTCTAACGATTCAACATGTCCAAGCCATACGTAACGCGTAATACATATACAGGCATATGCATCTTTAAAAGAATATTTTTAATAAATAAGCTGGCATAAACACTCGTAAACATATAAATATTTTCGTAAATCATTTAAGCACATAATATCATAAAGCATTTGCCTCATCATAAATTATTTTAGTGAAGTTTGATCCTTGAAAGTGATTACCCTTTATCCTTTGTCATTTATCCTCTGTTCGATTGATCAATCTATACATCAAGTAACTCCCATAACTGGGCTGTTGCCAAAAAAGTAAGTTCACCGCCCCTTCTTACAACGGATCCCCCACAAATCTTTTGTGTCATAGTCAATTCACATCATTTAAAATATTTTTCCTTTTATTTATAGAATAACACATCCTTCAAAAATCGTAAAATAATCATTATGACCCCAAGGGACACTACAGGACATTCGAACTACCTGGGACATAAAACGACTATTTTACCCTTGGTCCCCGAACTTCTCGTTTTGACTTTTCCCTATGTTTCTTGACTCGAGCTTATCCCGAACCATCATATAATCTCATTTTTGACTTCTACTAACTTTCTTAAACATATACTTGAGTTCTTTGATTTATTCAACTTCTGGACCCTAGACTACCCCGTGAGCCACGAACCAGCCGCTGTGAACCCACGGCCAGCCCTTGCTGCTGACCTAGCCATCGCCTAGCCCTCTCCTTTCCCAAAACTGATCGCCGCCCTCACCAAGCACAAGCCACCTTCGTCAAGCCCAAGTCCCAACCAAGAAAAGACCCCCAGCACCCTCCTAGGACAGCCCAGACCAGCCTGAACCAACCCAAACCCAGCTGTCATAGCCCTAGGCTGAGCCCCTCCAACCGAAACCCCAAACTCCTTCCTAAGGTCGCGGCTACCTCCTGCCCTTCGAGTCGTCCTTCCAGCCGCCTCCTACTGAAACGTTCTCTACTATATATATATATATATCATAAACTCAAAAATTACTAATTAAAATAACTTAACATTTCCATAAATCATAATAATTTAACATTTAAAATCAAGTGCCTAGAAAATACCTAAATTGTCAACTAACCAAAAATCCTACATCGATTTTTTGAAAAGATCAACTAACATAAAAAAATAAGGCATGAAAATATCTCTAATAAAATCATTAACATAAATCTTTTGAATATTTTATCTATCAAGCTAATGCGGAAAATAAATGTCCATCGGGAGTGCACTTCCGCACTCGATCCGCTCAACCGTCAGCGCCCCCTCATACCATCAAATCCTTCAACATTCAAACCTAGTGAGTCTAATGACTCAGCACGTTCTAAACATGAGTAGCAAGTAATACATATACAATCACAAGAATTAAAAATCATACTTTTATTAAAAATAAATTTTAAGCATAAATAAATCGTAAATCGTAAAATCATTTAATCGTAAAGATTTCAATCATTTATCATTTTAGGTGAGGTTTGATATTTGAAAGTGACAAGCATTTTATCCTCCGGTCGACTGATCAGTCTTCATCTCCACATAGTCCATCGGGACGGGCACTAGGCACTACCATGGAAGTACGATCGTCAAACTCCCTATAGGACCTTTTCCCGTAAACGGGCTCTCTCTGGGGCCTTCTCCCTCACGACATTCCCATAAAATTGTAAGTTCACCGTTCTTTCTTAAAACGGATCCCCTACATATCCTCTATCCTTTGTCACAGTCAATTCACATACCTCAAAATATTTTTCTTTTTATTTTTAAAGCATAAAATATCATGACTTTCAAAAATAGCATTTTAACAATAAAAATTGCTCAGTTTTACCATAAATCATAAAACATCATATTTTCATCAAAATCATCATAATAAATTTTTTAACATGCGTTATGACCTTTCGGGACGTTGCCAACCTTTTACGTATTTCTCAAGTGTAAAATGTCTGTTTTGTCCCTAGGCGTAAAATTTCTCGATTTTTGATTTTTTCTTATTTTTATTGATATGGGCTTATCCCAAATAATTATTTAAGCTTAAATCTAATTTTTAAAATAATTTTATTTAGCTTAAACTCATGGGTTTCGATTTAATTTCATTTTTAATAATTCATGAGGCGTTTAATTCTCGAATTAATTCAAACCTGAATATTTTCTTACCATATTTTAAATATAGACTTTTTATCACCTAAACTACCCTTGTGAGCCATGAGCCACCCCCTTGGACCCTTGGTTCGAACCTTTTTCTATTAAACTCGATTTTTGACCCTTGCATGAAGCCACCGAGCCATCTCCCAATTTTATCGAACCACACCCGAGCCACCTCGAGCCAAACCCTAAAAAACCCACCTAGGGACCCTAATTACCAACCCTGACCCATGGAACCAGCCCCTAGCTCACACATGAACCCTGCGTACAAGATACAAGAGCTACAAGCGTTAGCTTCCTAGACCTCCTAAGAATCCTAGCCGCTCTAGTACTCACGTGACCACTTAACCCATGATCCCCTCTGAACCTCTCCTTCCTCGGATCATGCTCATACCCAACCAAACCCAGCCCGAGCCCCTGAACCACACAACGAGCCACTGCAACAGAAACTAGCGCCGCACGTCCCCTTGTGTGCATAAGAGTCCTACCTCGCGTGGTACTCTTAGCACCGGCCACCACCGAACCCTAGTCTTCTGGACCCTCTATGGACCCATTTCAAACCATCCTAGCCAGCCTAAACCTCACCATGCACCCTCCTGAACCCATCGACGCACGTGTGCCTTAGGAAGTGTCCTAGTTCGATAGGACTCTTCCTTTGGATGCTGTCCTAGGGTCCTAGCCTTGCTAGGACTCTTCCTCGATCCACACCAAGCCCTGCACAAGCCCTGGTCATGCCCTGGTCGAGCCACAACCCAAGCCCCCACCTAGACTAGCCCTTAACCACGTGCAATCCCCATGACATGCACGTGAATCCCTCGTTTCTTCCCACAACCACACACGGCCCCTTCAAGATCGTGTATGGCCCCCGTGTTGTCCCTTAAACAACATTTTCTTATTCCTTTAACATCCTAAATTGGCAGCACGTCCCTTAGAAATCGTAACATTAAATAAAAAAGCGTAAAATCGTCAAACGTTAAAGATATTCGTTTTATCGTAAAAGTAATCATATACAATTATTTTTGATGCAAAAGCAATAATAACAAGTGTATTATGGTTCGAATGATGCGTCAAAGGGTTTAGAAAACGTGCATTTGTGTTTAAAACGCTCGAATACGTGATCGTCGGTGAGGAAGGACGAACGGACGACGAAGAACCCTAGCTTTGTTCTCTACCTAATTTTCGAATTTAGGTGTTTGCTAGTGTGTGTGATTCGGCTGATACAAGCTCTCAAAAGACCTAGGATTGCATTTTTATAGATTTAATTTTGCAAGATAATGGGCTTAAGTTTTGGGCTTCCAAGTATAGGAGCAATTGGGCCTACTCACTTTAGTTAAATTGAGCCCAATAACTCTTATTTAATTGTAAAATAAAAGTTTATAAAAATTATTTTTCAAAAATAATATTTTTTATCTTTTAAAAACTCTTAGTTTGCCCAAAACAGCTTCTCGAGTAAAATCGAGCTCATCTCGTAAAATAATTCAAACTCTGTCATTTTTAGAAAAATTTAATCATTTTTTTAGCCACCTAAAGAAGCCTTGAAAATATTTAGTGAAAAACATTTGTTCTTGTCTTAGTCGTCCTATGTCTCCTTTCCCCAGCCTATTATTGAATATTCGGGTAAAATCCTTCAACTTCATGAAATCATTCCATAAAATTATTTAATCATGCAATCATATCTTTAATCATTTAATATGTATCATGCAAGAATTTAAAATCAATTAAATAAAAAATTAAGAAATTCAAATAATTTGCATGCATGTGGTTTACGTAGGTTACGTAGGTTGGTTTTCGGACTTTACAAATCCCCCCTCCCCCCAAATAGAATTTCGTCCTCGAAATTTGTCTTGCCTTTATAATTGAAAAGCTTAAGCTCCCTCATCCACTTCATACTTAACCCTCTAACTTAAATTCTTCTCTTCATTTCGGTCCTTACAAATCTCGAAATTGAATTTCTATCCTAAAACCTTCATTGTTGTGTCTAAAATCCAACTCAGTAGAGTATGCAACCTATTCTCCTCTAAGTTCTTCATTAACCCAAGAAATTCCCATAAACAATTTTAACATTTCATGCAACAAAAGCATCGTGAAAATGTTAAACAACTAGGTTACCAGTAATTAGTGTGGTGTCGGCTCTGCCTCAGCTTGCATATCATAGGCCCTTCCAGTCGTGGGTTGCTTGAGCTTTGGGCAATCCCCAGCCTTGTATCCCAAATCTCCGCACTTGAAGCACTTTTAGGTGCCTCACATGCACTTGCCATAATATGGACGATTGCACTCCTTGCATAGTTGTTTCTCAGCAGTCTTCGGGATGTTCTCTCTAGGGGGTTGTCCTTGTGGTTTCGGTGGTTCCGGTTGCCTAGGTGGTCTCGTATAAGTCTTCTTATTATTCTGATTAGCTTGCTGAGCCTGATTCCTTTTTCGCTGCATCTCCCAATCAATATCCTTGAGTGACTGCTCGGCTCTAAAAGCTTTGGCAACGGCAGTAGTATAATCAGCAGGATCGACGAGCATCACATCACGACGGATAGTCGGCCTCAAACCATCTAGGAAGTGTCGTAACTTTTCCGCCGCATCATTCGCAATCAAGGGCACAAAATGACAGCCCCCATCAAACTTCTGCACAAACTCAGCAACAGACCAATCCCCCTGACAGAGACTCATAAACTCTCTCTTAAGCCTAGAACAGACATCATAAGTGAAATATTTGTCGTAGAACACCCTCTTGAAATTCTCCCAAGTCAATGTCGCTACATTCACCCCTCGCTCCGCTCCCTCCCACCATAAAGAAACATCGATCTTCAGTAGATAGATGGTACAACGAACTCGGTCAGCATCCGCCATATCCATATAACGAAAAATAACCTCCAAAAATCGAATCCATCCCTCAGCAACGAATGGATCAATAGTGCCATGAAAGTCATCGGGGTTCATCCTCCTAAAACGTTCATATGCAGCCTCCGGCCACCCTTGCACCATTTACCATGTGCTGATCTAGTAAACGAGCCATACCGACTAGTACCCGGGCACTAGCATCCTGATTAGGTGGAGGCTGTGGAATTTCCTCCTCATGTCTATCCTCATCATTTCTTCGTAAAATCTTTCTATGAGGCATCTCTATACATGTCGTCCAAACCACGTAACCAACATGCATTTAACATTTTACATGAATCATGCAACTAACATTTATATCATGTATCATATAAGAATTTAAAAGAATTTTAGCATATAAAATATAAGATTTTAAAAACTCATATAAATGAGGCGTGACTTCTTGAACTTCTCGGAGTGACAGTACACAACTTTTTGGGGATCCTTGGCTCTGATGCAAAACGTCTTCTAATTTATATATAAATCATAAACTCAAAAATTACTAAATAAAATAACTTTACATTTCCATAAATAATAATAATTTAACATTTAAAATCTCAAGTGTCTAGAAAATACCTAAATCGTCAACTAACTAAAAATCCTACGTCGACCTTTTAAAAATATCAAATAACATAAAAAATAAAGCATGAAAATATCTCTAATAAAATCATTAACATAAATTTTTTGAATCTTTTATCTATCATACTAATGCAGAAAATAAATGTCCCTCGGGAGTGCACTGCCACACTCGATCCACTCAAGCGTCAGCTCCCCTTCATATCATCAAATCCTGCAACATTCAAACCTAATTAGTCTAATGACTCAGCACGTTCTAATCATGAGTAGCAAGTAATACATATACAATCACAAGCATTAAAAATCATACTTTTATTTAAAATAACTTCTAAGCATAGATAAATCGTAAAATCATTTAATCGTAAAGCTTTCAATCCTTTATCATTTTAAGTGAAGTTTGATCCTTGAAAGTGACTAACATTTTATCCTCCGGTCGACTAATCAGTCTTTAGTTCTACATAGTCCATGGGGACGGGCACTAGGCACCGCCATGAAAATACGATCTTCGGATTCTCTCTGGGGCCTTTTCCTGTAAACGGGCTCCCTCTAGGGCCTTCTCCCTCACGACATTCTCATAAAATTGTAAGTTTACTGTTCTTTCTTAAAACGGATCCCTTACATATCCTCTATCCTTTGTCAGAGTCAATTCACATCCCTCAAAATATTTTTCTTTTTTTTTTCTTTTTCTTTTTAAAGAATAAAATATCATGACTTTCAAAAATAACATTTTAACAGTAAAAATTGCATAGTTTTACCATAAATCATAAAACATCATATTTTCATCAAAATCATCAAAATAAATCATTTAACATGCGTTATGACCCTTCGGGACGCTGCCAACCTTTTACGTATTCTCCAAGTGTAAAATGACTATTTTGTCTCTAGACGTAAAATTTCTCGATTTTGACTTTTTCTTACTTTTATTGACATGGGCTTATCTCAATTAATAATTAAGCTTAAATCTAATTTTTTAATAATTTTATTTAGCTTAAATTCATGGGTTTCGATTTAATTTCTTATTTTCTAATTCGTGAGGCGTTTAATTCCAGAATTAATTCAAACTTGATTATTTTCTTCCCATATTTTAAGCATAGACTTTTATTATCTAAACTATCCTTGTGAGCCATGAGCCACCCTCTGGACCCTTGGTTCAAACCTTTTTTCTATTAAACTCGATTTTTTACCCTTGCATGAACCCACCGAGCCATCTCCCAATTTTATCAAACCACGCCCGAGCCACCTCGAGGCAAACCCTGACCAACCCACCTATGGACCCTACTGACAATCCCTGACCCAAGGAACCATCCCCTAGCTCACGCACAAACCCTGCGTACAAGATACAAGAGTTGCGCGCGTTAGCTTCCTAGATCTCCTAAGACTCCTAGGTGCATGAAGTGCGGCTGCTGCTAGGTTTCATCCTATTTAAACACATTTTCTAGCCTTTAAAATAATTATGAAAAAATATTTTTCATCTCGATCGTCTCCGATCTCATTTCCCCGCCAAGTATCGAATATTCGGCCATAAATCTTTAATTCATGAAATCAAGCTAAAATTACACAATTAACATTCATTCATGTTAGATATATCATTTAAGCATTTAAAATCATTTAAGTAAAATAAATAAACAATTTACTAATTTTCATGCATGCGGTCTACGTGGACTGATTTTCTGGCATTACAAATCCTCCCCCTTGAATAAAAATTTTGTCCTCGAAATTATGACTCACCGAACAACTCCTTGAAATTATTTTAAGCATAGATTTTTTATTATCTAAACTATCCTTGTGAGCCATGAGCCACCCTCTGGACCCTTGGTTCAAACCTTTTTTCTATTAAACTCGATTTTTTACCCTTGCATGAACCCACCGAGCCATCTCCCAATTTTATCAAACCACGCCCGAGCCACCTCGAGGCAAACCCTGACCAACCCACCTATGGACCCTACTGACAATCCCTGACCCAAGGAACCATCCCCTAGCTCACGCACAAACCCTGCGTACAAGATACAAGAGTTGCGCGCGTTAGCTTCCTAGATCTCCTAAGACTCCTAGCCGCGTGAAGTGCGGCTGCTGCTAGGTTTCATCCTATTTAAACACATTTTCTAGCCTTTAAAATAATTATGAAAAAATAATTTTCATCTCGATCGTCTCCGGTCTCCTTTCCCCGCCAAGTATCGAATATTCGGCCAGAAATCTTTAATTCATGAAATCAAGCTAAAATTACACAATTAACATTCATTCATGTTAGATATATCATTTAAGCATTTAAAATCATTTAAGTAAAATAAATAAACAATTTACTAATTTTCATGCATGCGGTCTACGTGGACTGATTTTCTGGCGTTACAAATCCTCCCCCTTGAATAAAAATTTTGTCCTCGAAATTATGACTCACCGAACAACTCCGGAAACGACTCCTAATATCAGTATTAGTCTCCCAAATAGCTTCTTCCTCCTAGTGATTCAGTCACTTGACTTTTACCATCTTTATCACCTTATTCCGCATCATTCTCTCCTGTCTGCTCAAGATTTGAGTAGGCCTCTCCTCATAAGAAATGTTCGATTTAAGGTGCAGTGGCTTAAAATTCAGTACATGTGAAGTATTTTGACATGTTCTTACGAAGCATGGATGCGTGGAAAACATTGTGAACTCCAGCCAAATTAGGTGGCAACGCCACTCTATAAGCTAATGCTCCCACTTTGTCCAAGATCCCGAATGGTCCAATGAACCTTGGAATAAACTTGACTTTCTTGCCAAATCTCATAGCATTCTTCATAGGTGCTACTTTCACAAACACATGGTCACCGACTGCAAACTCGAGATCCCTTCTTCTTTTGTCAGCATAACTTTTCTGTCGACTCTGTGCAGTCTTCATAATGTCCCTGATTTTGATCACTAAATCTGCTGTATGCTGAACAATTTCTGGTCCTATCGCAGCTCTCTCTCCTACCTTGTCCCCATGAATGGGAGATCTTCATTTCCTTCCATAGAATGCCTCATATGGAGCCATTCCTATAGACGACTGATAGCTTTTGTTATAAGTAAACTCAACTAGAGGTAGCTTCGGTTCTCAACTTCCTTGGAAATCGATCACACATGCTCGGAGTAGATCTTTTAGAATTTGTATGACTCTCTCTGGCTGGCTGTCTGTCTGAGGATGAAACATTTTTCTGAATAGTATCTTGGTTCCCATAGCGGAATTCAGGCTCTTCCCGAAGCATGAAGTAAATCTCGTGTCCCTGTCAGACACTATGGAAACTGGGATTCCATGTAGCTGACTATCTCTTGAATATACAGCTCTGCATACTGCGTCATGGAGAAAATCGTCTTTACTGGTAGAAAATGAGTTGCTTTGGTGAGACGGTCGACTATCACCCATATAGCATTGAAGCCCTTTACCGTCTTCGGCAAGTCCACTACAAAATCCATGTTAATATTTTCTCACTTCCACTCAGGAATAAGAAGTGGTCTGAGCATCCCTGTCGGCCTCTGATGTTCTTCCTTTACTTGCTGACAAGTTAGGCATTGAGATACAAAACGTATGATGTCTGGTTTCATACTCGGCCACCAATGCAGTAACCGAAAGTCTTTATAATCTTTGTACTGCTCGGGTGTATGGAATAATGAGTATTATGGGCTTCTGTCATGATTTCAATCCTAAGTGACTCCCCAATAGGAACCCAGAGTCGGCCTCGATATTTGACAAAGCCATCCTCCACTGAATATAGCATCCGGCCCTTAGATTCATCCCTCTGTCTCCATTTCTGTAACTGCTCATCTGTAGTCTGTCCGGCTCGAAATCTATCTTTCAAGGTAGATTAAAATGTCAGAGTAGATAGATTACGAGCCTTGTTCTTAGTATACACCTCGAGATTGAACCTCTGAATATCTGTCCGAAGAGGTTTCAGTACTGATAGTTGGGCGAAGACTGTTGTTTTTCTGCTCAAGGCATCT
Source organism: Primulina huaijiensis (assembly GCF_012295235.1). NCBI lineage: Eukaryota > Viridiplantae > Streptophyta > Magnoliopsida > Lamiales > Gesneriaceae > Primulina > Primulina huaijiensis. The sequence continues at coordinate 18,031,371 of NC_133323.1, forward strand.
GCCACTACATTAGCTTTTCCGAGATGGTAGCTAATATCACAGTAGTAATCCTTCAAAAGCTGTAGCCATCTTCTATGTCTCATATTCAGCTTTTTCTGGGTGAAAAAATACTTGAGACTCCTGTGATCGGTAAAGATTTTGCACTTCTCGCCATACAAGTATTGTCTCCAATTCTTCAGAGCAAAAACAACTGCTGCTAGTTCGAGGTCATGCGTCAGATAATTCTTCTCATGCACTTTCAGCTGTCTAGACGCATATGCAATAACTAGATCATGCTGCATAAGGAATGTGCCCAAACCTAGCTTTGAAGCATCTGTATACAGCACATACTCCTTGCCCTGATGGCATAGCTAAAACTGGTACCGTAGTAAGAGCTCGATTCAACCGATCAAAGTAGTCCTGATAATCAACTCCTTGATAAACATAAAAATTGTACATTAATTAAATGTTTTATAATATAAATATATAGGTTTTGATTTATTAAATGTTTAAATATTATATGTTTTATAATAAATTGTATAAAATATAAGTTGTTATGTAATTACAAGTTTTTACTATTTTTTACAGGTTCGATAAAACAAGAATAAACTTGACGTTGCAAATGGGATTAAGATGATTCTTGGACCTGTAGAAAGTTGATTATAATATCTACAATATTGTTGACAAGCATGAGATAAAAATCCTCTCACAATTGAGATAAAATTAAGCAACAAATAAAGTTACCAAAGAAGTGGCAGTTTTACCATGCTCTAGTATTTTGACCATATCTCTCAAATTACTTGGTCAAATGGTTTGAAAAAAATACCACAACTAGACAACTCAATTATCCACATGTTTTTTTTATGTGAAGAAGCAAATTCGGAGAAGAAGATTTTCAAAT